>NW_021144778.1:4762350-4969733 GCF_900634625.1 Parambassis ranga | reverse complement strand
ACCTCAATCCACGAGATAAATATCTTCTTAAGATATTACTGACGGCTGGCAAGAACTCTATTACAGGGAGATGGCTTAAAAAGGAGCCACCGACGGTGGGGGAGTGGTCAGCCACGGTAGAGGAATTATATGAGATGGAGTTGTTGACTTTCTCTCTGAGATTGAACCGTTGTAAAGCCCAGAAGTACTGGTCGAGATGGCTTCTTTATGTAAAAAAGGACACAATATAGGGATGCTTTTAATTTTAATTTTCTTTTTCTTGTAACCCTCATTATACAGAGCAATACCAGTGTATGTTGTGTATGTGTATGTTCTTTCCTCTCTGATGCACATTTACCCAGTGACCTGATTGTTCAAATTTTTTTGAGACTTTACCTGTTTTTGTAAAACTCTGAAACTGTGTTTAAAAATAAAGTTTAAAAAAAAAAAAACAATAAAAACTGTGTATGCTGTTTTGTAATATGTTATATCTTACACAACAAACAAAATAACATCTTAGCATTCAGATGAACAGATCAGAAAATGTATATGAATATACAGCATAAATTTAAAACTTTCAGAAACTGTGTGGTTGTGATAACAGAGCAACAGGCAAGTTATTGACTCTACTGTGAAGGTGAGATCTGATCATATGTGGCAGGTCTGGTTTAGGAGCAGCAGACATCAGTAAAATGTCAGGTAGACCAGGTGGGAGTCATTTAGTGCTGATCTCAAAGGGTCTGCAGTGCATGGCAACGAGACGTAAAAACGTGATGACGTGCCTTACGACAGATGCGTACTGAATGACGGAGCCTTTTTGAGAGAAGTGCCGCGTCTCTCTGTACAGCTGACAGTTTAACAACAGAGAACGTTAACAAGCGAAGGGACTGATCTGCTGCTCCAGTAAAACATCACAGTTTATAACAGTCTGCGCACACGGCACAAACGAATTCATGATTTACAAATGTTCGCATTTCTGGGGAGTTGCTTTTATCCAGCCGCCGGTAAAAAGGCCCGAGCAGGCTGCTGGACAGGACGCAGCCTCCCCGTGCAGCAGGGAGCAACAAGCGTCCCTCTCCCTGTCCATCATGCCGCTTTAACTTCTCTAATGGCTCTAGCATCGCTCCCTGCTGCCCGACGCGGGCAGGAGCGGGCAGCAGGGAGCGACACGATGCACAGGGAGAGGGACGCTCCGCTCCACTCCCCTGCGCTCCTGGAGCCCCCCAGTACTCCGGCACGTTCCCCAGAGAGGGACGCTCAATGCTGCACGGGGAGGTTGCTCTCTGGCCGGGCAACCCGCTTCCATGAATTCTAATAGGGCTACTATACTACAACTAATAATAACAATATTTAGTGCGCACGTTATACATAATTCGTGGCCACAATTTATTTCTTTTACCATGTCACAGAGGGGCTCCGTAGTTTTGGAGAACATCCCTTGTACAGACGCTCTCTGATAGCAGGTTGTATGCAGAAGCATGTTTAGTCTCGTAGTGAATTGTGTCGAAGTTCTGAACCGGTGTTTTGCACCTTCGGAGCCCTCTGCGTAGCTGGAACCAACAACCAAGCCCTGCAGCACCGCGTGACGCACCACGATGCAGAGAGAGGGATAATGTTCTGCTCAGAGAATCATGATGCAAACATTACACAATGAGTTAAAAACAAAAATAAGAATTGCCTGTTGATTTTGTGTGATTTACTCTGTTTGGCTGGCGGGCCAAAAATAACACATTTTAAGATAGAAGCCGCGGGCCATAGAAAATCCGACCGTGGGCCGCAGTTGGCCCGCGGGCCGTAGTTTGGACACCCCTGGGTTACAGCATCATTTATTAGCTGAGTTTCCCCTCAGGGAAGCTGCTGTTTACAGAGAGAAGCAAGAAAACAACAGTCAGCATCATTGTCCATAAAAACACATGACAATAACATGTGAGACAGAGAGTTTATGATCAGTGCTCCCCCTGCTGGTTAGGATATATGATGACATTTTAAATGTACCAGTCAAAAGTCACTCAGTGGTTTGTCTTTGTTTTTATGACTTTCTACATTGTAGATTCATCCTGAAGACATCAGAGCTATGAAGGAACACATGTGGAATGATGTAGTGAACAAACAGTGTTAAACCAAGCAGAATATGTTTGATGTTTGACATTCTTCCAAGCAGCCAGCTTTTGCTTTGTTGACAGCTTTGCACACTCTTTGCATTCTCTCAATCTGAACTGAACCACCAATGCTGTGCAATGCTGACATCTAGTGGTGGAATCGCAGGCTGCAGCCTCCTCATTCCAAAATCAATCCCTCCTCCACATAAAGTCAGAAGTTCTAAATGTGAGTCATTAAATGAGAGGTTCCAACAGAAACGTCCAAACATCTGAAGAGAAGCTGAGAAGCCTGAGATACAGGGGCTGCAAGCTGTGCTTCAACTGTTCCTGTTTAGACAATAAGAACAGATCATCACTGTCTTTTAAAATGTTCTGATCAAATCACATCAGTTTGTATATTTATATTACACACAGAGCTGCTGTTTCAGTCACATTCATTTGTTATGTGTACAGTGGGTGCAGGAAGTATTCAGACCCCCTTAAATGTTTCACTTTGTTATATTGCAGCCATTTGCTAAAATCATTGAAGTTCATTTTTCCTCATTAATGTCCACAGAGCTCCCCATACTGACAGAAACACACAGAGTTGTTGACATGTTTGCAGATGTATTAAAAAGACAAAGTGAAATATGACATGGTCCTAAGTATCAGAGCCTTTGCTGTGACTCTCATATATTGAACTCAGGTGCGTCCATTTCTTCTGATCGTCCTTCAGATGGTTCTACACCTTCATCTGAGTCCAGCTGTCTTTGATGATACTGATTGGACTTGATGAGGACAGACACACACCTGTCTGTATAAGACCTTACAGCTCACAGTGCAGGTCACATACTGGGTGATGACGTCCTCCTGCAGGTGTTACTGTGGAACAACTGCTCTGGATTGGGATGAGTCTGAATAGAACTTTGTTAGCTTTGTAAAGCTGTGTGGTAGTTAGAGAGGAACTGAAAAGAGTCAACAACAAGGAGTTGTCTCCAATGAAATAAAGTTACACATCAGGGCTTGTCCGGGATTTGAACCGGGGACCTCTCGCACCCTAAGCGAGAATCATACCCCTACACCAACGAGCCATGTGTGCCCTCTGATCTTCATGTGTCAGCACCTGAAACTGAAATGTAAATGAATAAAAGACTACTGTGTGCTATAGCTGTCTGGAATTAGCGACCTATCTACCACGCGTGTCACATGTGCTCGGAAAGCTCGGAAAGTGTGGACAAGCTGGAGGTGGAAGAGAACCGTCAGGAGAGGGATGAACAGCTGCCATGATATTTGTAATGGGACGTCAGGACTTTGTTTTGGTTTTCTTTCCAGAACAATAAAGGATCTGAAATGAAATGTGTGAAATGTTTGTTCCACCATTTTGAAGACTTGGATTAAATTACGCATTCTGGGAAATTTGTTTACATTTTTTTTTTATTTTAGGTACTTTAGTAATCCCAGAGGGAAATTGTTCAAGGCCCCTAAACAAAAGACAGGTCCTTTGGCCAGTAGGTGGCGCAGTGTCTGTAGCATTTCAGCATATCAGCTGTGCAGAGTCAAATGTTCAGCATGACTGTAAGGTTTCATCCACATAGGATGAAGAATGAGGGAGATACAGCCACAGAAACCCTGTGGGGGTCTCAGCAGGGGTTAATTGTCTAGTTGTTGAATCTAGAATCTTCTAATACGTCAGACAAAAAGACATTTCCTGGGACACATCAGCTGAGTGTGTGTTTGTGCAGTGAAATACACTTGTTGTGAGGACTTGAATCAGTTTACTCCTCAAACATACTCCTGAAACTTCTCTAAGCTTAATGAACAATAAACACAGGTTCATGAAGCAGTGCTTCCAGCCAACGATCACACAGTTTAACACGTCTTTGTTTTGTGTGGTGTTGTCAGGCGGCAACCTTCGGGGTTCAAACTTGAAGCCCATGCGGAAGTGTCAAAACTTGTAATTCAGGCCGCAACCACTGGGGGCTGGCTCCAAAAGCGAGTCATTTCCCATAGACTCCCATGTTAAAATGTCCGACTTCACAGCAGGAATGAACATGTTTACAGCCTGGTACAAAAAAACATTCTGGTCTCAGATGATAGGTTCTCTTCTAGTGTCAATTGTATGGGGGTGAGTTTTTTTTATATAACTTACTCGTTTTAATTATATTCGGACTTAAAATTATGCATAATTATAGGAGTTGCCACTTGAGCAGCAGAAGGCTGACGTATAACAGCGCGAGTTTCCTGCTTTCACGATCGCCCGCCCCCAAAACTCCACTCGTGCTCCCCCTCTTTGTACATATTTGGAGTTTTTGGCGAACGTGATGCTTCCAACATGGCGGCTCCCACGAGCCTCAGAACGGCTCTTCAGAAACAAATGGGTGACATCACGGAAGCTCTGTCTATAGTTTTTACTCTCAATGGGTTTTGTCTTTCTTTAAAAGGAACCTCCTACAGATATTTCAAGGCATGAATGGGAATTGAACACATGATCTTTGGTTTACAAGACCAACGCCTTACCACTTGGCCACCACGCCTTTTTCTTTTAACTTCTGAGTTGATCACTGATCATGATCAACACACACAACACAAAACAGCAGAAGTCTTGTGGTGATCCTACACTCAGAGAAACCACAACAGCATGCAGCTTTACCTTCAGGTCTAACAGCTGGGAGCTTTTTCCAGCATTATTCTGTCTCAGCATGATCATGGCTGACAGGACACACACATTTACATCAACACACACAGGCGGCCGCGTGTGGATGAACACACACTGACCCCTACAACTAGATAAACACACACATCAAATCACATCAAACACACACACATCATTCTAGAACTGATATGTTATTAGTCAATAAAAACCCACAGCCACCCCACAGGTAAAGAGCACAGGACAGAAGAGACACATCCACAGGACAACACTCAGCAGTCCATCTTCACCTCAAAGAGAAAGGACAGTCAGTCTTTTGAGGACAATAATGTCCACATTTTAAACAGAGGACAGGTGGTTTGTAAGGATGGAAGTTAGGATGCTACAGTACATAACAGAAGCTCACAGGCAGACACGTTTTTTCCAGCATAGTAACGGCATGTTACGTGGTCTGAGGTCTCTGCTTTGCTCATTGTGGAGTCACATGTGCTGTATTGTACTGTTTGTGAAAAAAGAAGGATAGTGTTTTATTTCAAACACCACTGAAGCCTCCATGAGGTTGTTCTTGTATAGTTCCTGTGATGTTTAGGTCACCATTGTAAGATCCAAACCAGGTGTGCAGTGTAAAAACAATATACTTCAGAGCTTCAGGGCATTTATTGTTCATTAAAAATATCTAAAGTTGGTTATCCATCAACAACAATGGAGAAATGACAGAGTGATGAATCAGCCTACAACTGAATTTACAGTAAGTTTGAATATTTGTAGGGGCATCGATCTTCAGTAATAACTGCTAATAATAATTATACAGAAGAAATGGTGCACTGGAGGAACAATAATACTTGATAAATACTGTACAGTGTGTGATGCACACTCTACTTTTAGGAACATCTAAAGTGTGAAGAAATAGGAGCTGTCATCACAATAAAGACGGACACAGTGCAACAGGCTGTTGCTAAAACTGCTTCATCAAACAGCATCGGAGCTCAGCGACAAAAGTTCAAGTAATAAAGCAACAAAAGCATTAAAGGATGGTCATCGTGTCTGTTATATCAAATATAGACATGAATGGTATTAAACTGGCTGCTGAAACTACAGCTATGAAGCTATAACTATGAAGTTCAGCTCGTATTAAGGAAGCTGTGATTAAGATTTTATTTTACTTTATTAGGGCCCGAGCACGAAACGTGCGAGAGCCTGGATTTAAACTTAATGTTTTAGAATTTATTAGGTTTTATTTTTATTTTACGCTTACTACTTTACCTTTTTTTATATTTCTAACCTGTTTTTTGAGTATACATGGAGCACCTGGAATGAAAGCAATTTCCCCCTGGGATCAATAAAGTATTTCTGATTCTGAAATGCAAGCATAAATGCATGTTACACCGTGTGGGCGGGGCAACGTCATGAAGTTGACCCTTCGCCACCATAGAGAAAGCTGCTGTGTTTCTTGATTTGTTCATCCTACCTGCCTCTTACTCTATCATGACATCAGCCCCTGTGCACCTTTTAAAACCCCCAAATCGTCATATGTGGGCGTGGCCACATGGCTCAGCAGCGCCCCCTGGAATGAGATCTGAGTCCCCGTTTGACCTACAGACATGAAAATTGGTACACATACGTATCACCTCTAGACGAGAAAAAAAGTCTCTTGGAGGTATCCTCTAAAACGCACAGGAAGTCCTGCATTGATCAGGAGGTGGTTTCGCTGATACCAGTCCACAGAGTTCTGCGTCAGTCCTCTGTACTCTGCGTCGACGTTGTCAGTGATGAAACCAACAATCGCAGTGTTGTTAGAGAACTTCTGCAGCACACAGCCGTCAGTGTTGTTTCTGAAGACCCACAGTTCTGGTCTCTCACATATTGTTCAGATTCAGATTCAGATTCAAAAAATTTTATTTGTCTCTAAGTGAGCAGCTTGAAATATAAGACACAGTAAAATAGAATAGAGAATAGATACAAATAAAATATAAAATATTAAGTATGTACAGGTTATCAAGTCATAAATGTTATAACTATAGTTTGTGCGATAGTATGACTGAGATGTTTACAGGCAGTTCACCAGTTGTCCTTGACGGGAGATAGGAGTAGCACAGGAGTCAGATAGGAGCACAGCTGCTGGGCTATACTTCAGGGCCGCAGGAGGGGGGGGGGGGGCAGACAGAAAATCAACCAAAATCATTACAACAATTTTCGATCTGTAATTAATTTGCCCAGTTCAGTGATCGATAGGTCAGTCCGGCCTCAGTGCGCATTCGTCCCTTGCAGGTGCATGGAGAACCTTCGACATCTCTTCCAGCGTGACAGATATTCCTTCCATTGAGATCCTCAAATGGTCGGACTGTCTTCCGATGTTATCCACCCGCTTCCAGCCCTCTCCGGAGCGGGCTGAAATGTTGCAGATCAGCCCTTCCATCCGGTCCATCTTCTGATGTAATTCTGAGATCCGAGGTCCCATGAGCCCAGGGTCTTGTTTTGTGTCCACGCTTAGTGGTAGTGCCAATTTGCCAGCAGCGGCTTTTCCAACTTTTCGGTACAGCAGGACAGCTCCCACGCAATTCAGAAGTATGCCTACTACCAATGTCCAATAGATGAATAGATCCTCCACATCATTAGGGTCCCTTCCGGGCAGAGGGGTTCTCCCGGTGATGTCTTTCTTTGTGAGAAAATGTTTTCCAATGCACTGAGCGACCAATGTATTAGCTCCATGTCAAAAAAATTATCCCAAGGATAGCAAAGCAGGGTGTTCAGGGAATAAAAAGTCACAAAAATCACAGGACAGGACAAGAGAGAACAGAGCTGAGCAGAGCAGAGCGGGAGCAGTCAGAAACACGTCTGCACTCCTTGAAGGACAGATAAGAACATGAACATGTAAGAACTACCGTATTTTCGCGACCATAAGGCGCACCGCATTATAAGGCGCAGTGTCAGTTACACGGTCTATTTCTGTCTTCAGCGCATACACAAGGCGCACCGTACTACAAGGCGCAGGTTACGCTAAAACATACCAGTATGTAAATTCGGTAAAAACCGGCTGGATATCAGTGAGGAGCCGGTGCAGCCTCTCTCTCGACGGTGGCAGCGACAGAGAAACAGCGTGTGTGTTTCTATGGGCAGAGCAGTGGCTGCTGCTGAATGCCTGTTGTGATTCCAACTTTATCTTTACACTTTATTAACAAATAAAGACCACCTTTGGATATAAATTGCACCACAGTGATTCCTAATTCATTATTGCTCTGAAATTATGCCGGCTTTCACAAAAGCTCGGACAACAGTCACTGAGACACTAAGACGCATGCTACGCTAAAACATACCAGTACGTAAATACAAAGGTAACGGGACAAAAACATAGAGTTAAGTCGAACTTTATTACAGCTATGTACAATACACTCACATTTTAATCAATCCTCTCCTCTCAAACCCATCAAAGTCCTCATCTTCAGCGTCAGAATAAAACAACTGTGCGAGTGCTTGCATACCAGCTTCCCTCTCATCGCTGTCAGAGTCACTGTCGTTGCCGGCTAGCTGTTCTGAAATTACGCCGGCTTTCACAAAAGCTCGAACAACAGTCAATGCAGAAACATGAGCCCATGCGTCCACAATCCACTCACATATGGTGGCGTAACTCGCCCGGCGCTGCCTCCCATTCTTGGTAAAACTGTGCTCCCTGTCTGCCATCCATCGCTCCCACACCGCTCGCAGCTTAGCTTTAAACGCCCTGTTTACTCCGATATGCAGCGGTTGAAGTTCTTTGGTTAACCCTCCCGGGATAACGGCAAGCTCCGAATTCGTCTGCTTCACCTGGTTTTTTACTCCAGCGGTGAGATGGCCGCGCATGGAGTCACAGATCAGCAGCGAGGGTGATACGTGGAAAAAAACCACCCGGTCCCTTTACGTAAACTTCCCTGAGCAACTCTCCTGCGATCGGACCCTCGCATCTCAGCTTTAAGACAGAGAGTTCTATTTCGTATAGGCTTCGCCCTTTAAGGCTATCGCTAGTGGGTTTCATCCCTTCGCGCGCATGCGCAGCACTGAAAGATTTAATCACCGCCCACCTATTACGTGGGCCTCACCTCGGTCTCACCTCGAGTATAAATTGGACTGAGACCGGACAATCGGCTCCCATTTTTCTTCAGCGTAAGCTGCAGCACTAAGAGCGAGCTAAGAGCGAGCTAAGAGCTAGCAATGACGAGCAATAGCGAGCAAGAACGAGCAAGAGAGTCCGCTAAGTCCTCGGATGGCATCAGGATCTGCCCGGTGTGCCAGATCGGCTTCATCATGAGCTTTGATCTGCATGCCCGTTGCGAATCCTGCCTTGGCCCGGAGCACGCCGGCCTGGCGCTAACTCCACTGGCAGCGTGCCCCTATTGCAAGCTCCTTCCCGAGGACGAGAGGCGGCGGAGAGCAGATGCTTTCACCGCTGCAGCGGACGCAACTTTTCCCGTGGCAGATGACTACCCGTTAGAGGACGCTATTGCTCTTTTTGCAGAAGGGTCGGAGTCGGACGACTCTGCCCCACCTTCACCACATTCTCCTCAGGTCGATCCCCCTCTCCGGATGGAGGGGCTGGATGATGATGATAAGGAGATGCCTGGGGTTCACTCGGGAGTCCCCGAGGTCCCCGCTTTAATCCTTTCTCCCTTGCCGGCAATAGGCGCTCTCGTCAGGGATCTTCCTCAAATGATTCAGCGTGCGGCAGCGCTCAGGAACCTGACGGTGCCGTCGGCCGAGGAAGTAATTCCTCGGGACGAGATGGGAGGGCGTTATGCTTCAGTACACGCGGCTAGACGGGACCCTGTCTGGCCACGTTTTCCTGCTATTGTGCCGTATCTGTCGGGGGCAGCGGCAGAACCTGGGAAAATAAAGGCGCCGGTCTCTACCTATTCTCCCATCACCAAGGTAGATGGGCTCACCGCCTCTGGTTTTCCTCCCGTCCCTCCCCTCGACCCCAGCCTCACATCTCTGTTTGGAGTCAGGGCCAACGTGCTGAGCGGACGCCGGCCAGCCCTGCCCTCCGGCAGAGATCAGCTGATCGCACGTTTCACTGACCGTTCTCATCAGTGTGCTTTTCAGATTAAAGCGGCAGCCAACAACATTTCTCTCCTGGCGTTTGCTATCACTAAGCTGACGGAGGATTCCGATCACCTTTCTGAGCAAGCCTTGGAGCTCGGCAACCTTGCCAGCGCCATCCTGAATCTGTGTGCATCAACTGCTGTCTGCGCGGCCCGGATCGCAGTGTGGCAACAGCTGATTCAGAGGAATATGTGGCTGCACCTGTCATCCTCCATTCCCGATGCTGTGAAGAAGGAGTTATTGGAGTGTCCCATCAGCTCGGACGGGCTGTTCGGTCCTCACCTCCAAGTGTTGGTGGATCACATGCAGAAAGCTTCTGAGGACGCAGAGAAAATTAAGAAGCATGTTGCTCGAGCCCAGCGCTCCTCTGGTCACTGGCGGGACCGCCGGGACCCGCGCCCCAGGCAGAGACGCCCCCCAGTACCTATGACGGCTGCGTCTCAGCCACAGCAACCACTACCTGCTTCTTTCAGTGCTCCACCGCCGTCTCACCCGGTGCCCGCGACGGCACCCCGAGGCAACAGACAGCGGCGGCCGGCATGCACTTGGTCTAACCCTCCTCTGCAGCCTCCCAGGAAGCAGCCCAAGAAACAGTGACGGTGCGGGGGGGATATGTGTGATATTGTTTGTAAGGATGTTGGGAGTGTTTCTCCCCGTTTTGAAATAAAACACGTACATCCTGTTGAGAGCAATCCTACAGCTCAGGCTGTCGCACACATGTCTCCCACACAGTGTGAGCCTGCAGTCTCTAACCTTTCGGTTACGATACAGCAGGAGCTCATATCACACAAGCAGCACGTCTCTCTGTCTTCACCTGTGCCTCTCTCTGATGAGCCGTCACACACACAGACGCTCTCAGCTTTGCACAGTCTCTCTCCTCCTCACTTACCAGTGAGCGGGGATGAGTCTCCCTCTCTGTGTCATAAGCCCTGTCTGTCAGCACAGCGGCACATAAATGACTTTTCTGACGCCGCTCCACATCTCTCGGGGATGGCAGCGTGCGCTGCGTCTATCCCACAGACACATGACTTGCCCTTTCGATTGGAGCCCCCCATGGGTTGCCATGGCAACGGCGGCAGGGGCTCAGACAAGGGGCGTCTCCGTAGTAGCGGCGGAGTGTCAGACAGGTGTACGCCCGCTTTCAGAGCGTTACTCAGAGTGGCGGCGCGTATGTTCCCTGGACAGATGGATGGACAGGCTGATCAGCAGAGGTTACACTCTACAGTTCGCCACAACACCTCCGCCCTTCAACGGCATTCTGGAGACAGTTCTCTCCTCCCCAGGCCAGCGTCAGGCTCTCCAGGCGGAACTGGAAGAGCTGCTGGTGAAGCGGGCAATTTCCAGGGTTCCGCGGGGACAGGAAAATCAGGGGTTTTACTCCCGTTATTTCCTGGTTCCGAAGAAGACAGGGGGAATGAGGCCCATTCTCGATCTGTCTTACTTCAACCAATCAATAATGAAAAGACCGTTTCACATGCTGACTGTGAATCAGGTGCTGGAATGTGTGCGTCAGGGAGATTGGCTCACATCCATAGACCTAAAAGACGCGTATTTCCACGTCCCCGTTGTTCCAAAACACAGGAGATACCTGCGTTTCTCTTTTCTGGGGATCCAGTACGAGTACAATCGCCTTCCGTTCGGCTATTCTCTCCCCGGACTTTTTCAAAGTGTGTGGAGGCGGCGCTGCGGCCGCTACATATGTCAGGGATGAGAGTGCTGTTTTACCTGGACGACCTGCTGCTGCTGGCTCGGTCCAGAGAGGAAGCTGCGTCACACACAGAGCGGCTAGTGAGCCACCTGTCGAACCTGGGGTTTATGATAAACTGGGAAAAGAGTTCCCCAGTCCCTGCTCAGACGGTGATTTATCTGGGGGTGGAGCTGAACACAGCCGTGATGAGAGCGCGGCTCTCACAGCAGAGAGTGGAGGCGCTGGCGGCGCTTCTCCATCGTGTGTCACCTGGCAGCGTTGTGACAGCGCTCTCCATCATGCAGCTGTTGGGCATGATGTCAGCGGGTCATGCCGTAGTTCCTCTGGGACTGCTTCATATGAGACGACTGCAGAGATGGTTCATCCGTTTGCGCATCGATCCCGTACATCAACGGAGACGCATGGTGTCGGTGCCTCCCTCCGTAAGTCCCGATCTTTCTTATTGGAGGAATCGACAGGTCCTGTCGGAAGGTGTGCCTCTGGGAAGGGCAGTGTCACACATCTCAGTGTTCACAGACGCATCTCTGTCAGGATGGGGAGGAACGTGTCTGTCTCAGGTGGTGGGAGGACGGTGGCCGGCGCGCCCGTCACTCCACATAAACGCGCTGGAGCTTCTCACCGTGTGGAAAGTGATCCAGCATTTCGCCCATGTACTGCAGAATCAGCATGTTCTGATTCACACAGACAACAGAGCAGCAGCGGCATACATAAATCGACAGGGAGGAGTGCGCTCCGCCCAGTTGTTAAACATAGCCAGACGGCTGCTGCGCTGGGCGCACACACACCTTCTCTCTATCAGAGCGGTGTACGTCCCAGGTGTACTGAACAAAGGAGCGGATGTGATGTCGAGGGGAGGTCCTCGTTCCGGGGATTGGAGTCTCCATCCCGATCTGGCCGGGCAGATCTGGAGCAGGTTCGGAAGAGCGCAAGTGGATCTGTTTTCCAGACGCGAGAATGCGCTGTGCGCTCTGTGGTTTTCTCTGAGCGCACGGGACAATCCTCCACTGGGAGTGGATGCTTTTGCGCATCGACCGTGGCCCAGGATGCTTCTATATGCGTTTCCTCCAGTCACACTTATCCCTCAGTTTCTGGACAGAGTGAGAGTGGAGCAGCTGTCGGCCATTTTAGTGGCGCCAGTGCGCACGAATGCGTCGTGGTTTCCCTGCCTACAGCAGATGTTATCAGGCAGTCCGTGGGAACTACCCTGGCGCGGGGACGCGCTCTCACAGGCAGGAGGAGCGATCAGGAGCTATCCCATAATAGGCCAGCGGCTGTGGGTCTGGCCGCTGAACGGGAGCGCCTAGAGAGACTGGGTCTCTCCCGCGAGGTTGTGGGGACTATCCAGAGTGCTAGAGCTGAGTCTACCAGAGCCTCTTACTCTGCAAAATGGTCTGCTTTCCAGCAGTGGTGCATTGACAGGAGTGTGGATCCCACCAGCTGCCCCCTGCCTCTTGTGTTGTCTTTTCTCCAGCGGTTGCTGGACAGAGGCTTGGCTTTTAGTACAATTAAAGCCTACGCGGCTGCGGTGTCTGCCTGTCATGAGGGTTTTGGTGACAGAACAGTTTTTAGCCATCCTTTAACAAAGCGTTTTTTGAAGGGAGTGCGGAGACACAGGCCTGTGTCCCGCTCCTTTGCTCCCCAGTGGGATTTGGCGTTAGTTTTACGCGCACTAACCAGGGCGCCCTTTGAGCCCCTGGGTACAGTTTCACTGAAGTTTGTGTCTCTTAAAGCTGCTTTGTTGTTGGCTTTAACATCTGCAAAGAGAGTCAGTGATTTATCTGCCCTCTCTGTGGCCCCCTCCTGCCTCAGGATTCAGGGGGATGGCAGTTCAGCTGTATTGCGTCCTAATCCGACTTTTATACCTAAGAGCATCACTAGCTCTTTCAGATCCAGGGTGATAACGTTGGATGGTTTTTTCCCTCCTCCTCACAGTTCTGATGAGGAGAGGACATCTCATCTTCTCTGTCCGGTGCGCGCGTTGTCCTGTTATGTGGCGCGCACAGCTGCTGTGCGCCGCACGCAGCGTCTGTTTGTGCATTACAGAGTTCAGTCTTTGGGTCTTCCTTTGTCTGCTCAGCGCCTGTCACACTGGCTGTGTGAGGCGATCTCACAGGCATATCTGTCATCTGATGCTGTCCCTCCAGACAGGATCAGGGCACACTCCACCAGGGGGATCTCATCCTCTGCGGCTTTGCACAGAGGGATGACAGTGGCTGATATCTGCTCTGCAGCATCCTGGTCCTCCCCCTGTTCATTTGTGCGTTTTTATCTGCGGGATGTTTCTGGGTTATCCATGACCCGCGCTGTTCTGGGTTTTTTGTCAGAATGAGCTGTGCTGTGTTCCTCCTCCCGGCCTGTTGGCGGGTGGGGCACGTCTCTCTCCCTGTGCTTCCTTCCTCTGTTTTTTCGGCACATGGTGATTGTGTGACTACACTGCTGTGTTATTGTTTCAGTGTAGTGATCTGGCAGGTGTGTGGTTATGCTTGTGGTACCGTACGGACCCAGTGAGGCATGGACTACATCCTGCTTCGCCTTTAACCCACTAGCGATAGCCTTAAAGGGCGAAGCCTATACGAAATAGAACGTTGGTTACGTATTGTAACCCCAGATTCTATGAGTATAGGCGCAGCCCTTTAAGCTGTGGGCCTCACTGGTTCCTATTTTTGGCTGAAGAAAAAGCCGTTTTTTATTTGGGAGCCGATTGTCCGGTCTCAGTCCAATTTATACTCGAGGTGAGACCGAGGTGAGGCCCACGTAATAGGTGGGCGGTGATTAAATCTTTCAGTGCTGCGCATGCGCGCGAAGGGATGAAACGATAGCCTAGCGATAGCCTTAAAGGGCTGCGCCTATACTCATAGAATCTGGGGTTACAATACGTAACCAACGTTACGTTGCGCTGCAGAAGCGAAAACCCAGGAAACATCCTCCGCAAGCCGCTCACATCTCTATCAGCAGCGATTGAGTAAAAACCAAGCGGCAACCTTCGGGGCTCAAAGTTGAAGCCCATGCGGAAGTGTCAAAACTTGTAATTCACGCTGCAACAGCTGGGGGTTGGCTCCAAAAGCGAGTAATTTCCCATAGACTCCCATGTTAAAATGGCTGACTTCACAGCAGAAAAGAACATGTTTACAGCCTGGTACAAAAAATCGCTGTGGTCTCAGATGATAGGTTCTCTTCTAGTGTCAATTGTACGGGGGGTGAATTTTTTTACAACTCACTCGTTTCAATTGTATTCGGACTTAAAATTATGCCTAATTATGGGCGTTGCCACTTGAGTGACAGACAGTTGACGTATCACAGCGTGAGTTTCTGGCTTCCACGATCGCCCGCCCCCCCTAAACCCCGCTCGTGCTCCCCCTCTTTGTCCATATTCGGAATTTTAGTTGACGTGACGCTGCCAACATGGCGGCGGTCATCACGTCCCGGAACCTCCCACTGAGACTCAAAACCGCTCTTCAGAAACAAACGGGTGACGTCACGGAAGCTCTGTCCATAGTTTTTACTGTCAATGGTAAAAACCAGCTGGATATCAGTGAGGAGAGCCGGTGCAGCCTCTCTCTCGACGGTGGCAGCGACAGAAAAACAGCGTGTGTGTTTCTATGGGCAGAGCAGTGGCTGCTGCTGAATGCCTGTTGTGATTCCAACTTTATCTTTACACTTTATTAATAAATAAAGACCATCTTCGGATATACGTTGTCCCGCATTTTAATCAGATGCACCACAGTGATTCCTAATTCATCCTTACCAGTGGCTGACTGTACAGAACATTTATTACAACAATAAACAGGAAACGACTGCGCGAGTTCAAACCTGCCAGCTTCCCTCTCGTCGCTGTCAGAGTCACAGCCACACACGTTGCCGGCTGGCTGTTCGGAAATTATTATTATTATTGTTCGGAAATTTCACAAAAGCTCGGGCAACAGTCACTGCAGAAACATGAGCCCATGCGTCCACAATCCATTCACATAACTGACGTAACTCGCCCGGCGCTGCCTCGCAGTAAAGCTGTGCTCGCTGTCCGCCATCCATCGCTCCCACACCGCTCGCAACTTTACTTTGAACACCCTGTTTACGCCGATGTCCAGCAGTTGGAGTTCTTTGTTAACCCTCCCGGGATAACGGCAAGCTATGAATTCATCTGCTTCGCCTGTATTTTTACACCAGCGGTGAGACGGGCGTACGCGGAGTCGCGGATCAGCAGCGAGGGTGATGCGTGAAAAAAAACCATCCGGTCTCTTTACATAAACTTCCCTGAGCCACTCCTCGTCTCCTCATTTCTCCTTAACAAAGACTCCTGCTGGAAACATTTCTTTAGGCAGAGTCTTTCTCTTCCATAGGTGGAAGTTTCTGTCCATTACCATCCAGTCCACCACTACAGTCCGTATTGATACCGTGCTGGTCCCCATTCTCTCCACAGTTTGGTTCACGGGGATGTCGAAAGTGAGGTGGACTTCATCAATGTTGGTGATGTGGCTGGGCTGGATGTTTTTGCTGGCAATGTTGTCACTGCATAACGCGGAAGCTGTAATCCGCTGGAAGTTGCTGCGCCAGTACCGTAGCGTTCAGCTGATTGGTGAATTGCTGCCAGCGTACGTACGCTGGCAGCAATTCACCAATCGGCTGAACCGGTGTGTTACATAGTATCCATCTGATTGGTTCATCGCTGCTAGTGTACGTAGTGTACGTATGACGTACTGTTCAGCTGATTGGTGAATTGCTGCCAGCGTACGTAGTTTACGTACCACGTCCCCGTGTCTGGTACTCAACCCATACACAAGGCGCACCGTATTATAAGGCGCAGGGCCGACTTTTGAGAAAATTTTAGACTTTTAGGTGCGCCTTATAGTCGTGAAAATACGGTAATTAGCTAACCAGGTCTAAATGCATTCACTAGTTAACTAGTGCAATGTTTTGCCTTACTAGTGCAAGAAAAAATATTTAATATTAAGAAATGCTGAACTGGCTTTCCATACAACACTGACATGAGGTCCACATTGTCCTGTAATGTATGAGTTATGCAACAAATAACAATTTCACTTTGTAGATTAAAGCAAATGTGCTTACACCAGAACCGGTCCCGTCAGGTGATATGAACAGGACCCCCCCCCCCCTCCTCAGGTTCGGACAATATGTAGAAGTCCTCTATAAAAACACATAAATTCATTAAGTATGTGTTCTTTATGTGTATAGGACCACTGTCCTCTGTGGACTAGCAGATACTGATAGAGACTGATACCATCAAGGCCACAGCAACAGTAACTGTAATGTGAGGAACTGGAACCACTTCTTCATCTTAACCATGGGGATGCCAATTTATAACACCTGAAACCACCTCCACTGTCTGCACACACAGGAAGTTCACCCTTAATCAATGCTCTCTGTTTCAGTTAACCTGTTTGCACAGAATTATTCTCTATAACAACATGTAGAGCCCGGATAGCTCAGTCGGTAGTAGCTCAGTTAGTAGTAGTTATCCAAACACAGTTTTCATTTATGTCCAATGTTGAGCTAATATAATGAAACATAAATGTAATATCTGTTGATATATGATAACCACTACACTACATTAAACAATCATTAATCATTAACATCACATTAAAGTTTCATTTTCAGAAAATAGCAGCAGCAGCCTGTCCAGTTAGCATCAACACTGATTGTGAATCAGTTTCAGCTGCTGTTGTGCAAATGGAACAGACAACAGGTGGAAATGAGAGGCAGTTATCAAGACAGCCCCTATAAAGGAGAGGTTCTGCTTCTCAGGAGGGTCACACCCTAATACAAGACCACTTCCTGTTATGCAACAAATACACTTTATGATTCAATGTTGAGCTAATGCCACAGCCACAGAAAGACATTTCTCCCAGCTGCTAGACAGCAAGCCTTATCTAGACATGGAGGACAGTCTCCTCATGGAGGACAGTGATATGCAAAGTGTTCAATCTTTGTTGACACAATTGGAAGAAATCTTTGTTCATATCTTTACCAATGTCAAACTGCTGACAGTCGGCCGTGTAGAGGAGGAGAAAAAGAGCCATGAGAAGCAGGTTCCATGGTGTAATGGTTAGCACTCTGGACTTTGACTCCAGCGAACCTTTTGTTTGGACGGTAATACTGGTGTCCTAATCTAACAGTAGTCATAGTAGTCAACAGTCAGTAGTTGGTGTAAAATAATTGTCATCAGTGTGTTTCCCAGTGTTCTGGTGATGGATTAGAAACATTTAAGTTTGAATTCTAAAATTTGTGTTGAACTGCCCGATTGCCCTTTTTTTCCTCAACCTGTGACGTCTGCGGAACTGCGATCACTCACCTGCTCCTGCCCGGGCGTTAAAAAGAAGCAAAGACACAAAGAAAGACTCAGAGAGACACTGCAGCGCTACCACGCAGCTGTGGACCTTTCAAAAGCAAAAGCATTGAAGGCATTCAGTGCCACAATGGAGAGATGCGGATCTTGAGGAGCTGTGTGAATTCCTGGGGCTGCTGATCCTGGGCGGCGTGTACCGGTCCAGACACGAGTCCATGAAGAGCCTCTGGGATGAAACAACAGGGAGGGTCATTTTTGCAGCCAAGACGTCCCAAAAAAGTGGTCCTCCTCAGTACAAAACACGGGGAGCCAGTATTCCAGGAGTCTGGTAAGTTAAAGCCCCAGATCATCCTGGACTACAGCAAAGCCAAAGGAGCTGTGGACCACCTGGACCAGGTAAGCAACATATCAATTATTACCCAAGTTATTTACTTATGTACATGTTAAGTAAATACATTTGTATGTAGTATTATTATGTATTATTGTGATTGTCTGATGTAGCCATACTATTTATTCAATTGAATTCCATATTTTACATATTATTGGAAGATTTCAGACTCTTTTTCATAATAAGAAGGTTGTGTGTAAATCATCTGAGCATTTCTTTTTCAGATGTGTGGTACATACTCGTGCCGGCGCAAGACACCGAGAGGGCCAATGTGCATTTTATATCACATGCTGGACATGTCTTGCTTCAATGCTTTTGTACTCTTTGTGGCTGTCGATCCTGCATGGAACAGCCAGAAAACCTGGTCCTTCAGGAAGAAGGAAGAAGGAAAAGAAGAAGAAGAAGAGGAAGAAAAAGAAGGGCCAGGGCCATCTAAAAGCCGCAACCAGTGCACTTTGTGCTTCCAGCGCAGAGGTGTGTGGAGCCACTGTGCCAAATGTGGGGCCCATGTCTGCAAAATGCGTCATGATGTCATCTGCAGTGATTGCCTTAAAATGTTAAAAAATATTTCAAAAGAAGGAAAAAAAATGTTCAATGTCTAATTACGTCTGAAGTTATTTAAAAAACAATTTGATGCAGTGAAATTAAAAAATATTTATATATGACATTGTTATTGTACTTGTGATTTTTTTTTAAAGTTTATGGGAGGACAAGGTTCCCATTGATGATCTGACAGTGAGAGAACTTGATGCTCTCCTTCATATCTGCATCCTTGACTCTTGGCAATGGCAGGTATATGGTTTCACACAAAATATGTGATACAAATTAGAGTCATTTTTAACAATGACAAAAAACATAACACATCCACACAATCTCACTGTATATTGCTAAGCTATTGTTTCCTTGACAGCTATTATGTAGAAGAAGTCGAGCAGTTCAGGAGGGTTGACGAGGGAGAAACGTGCAATCTCAAGGATGGAAAAATGTGCAGTGGGTACAGAAAGTATTCAGACCCCCTTAAATGTTATATTGCAGCGATTTGCTAAAATCATTGAAGTTCGTTTTTCCTCATTAATGTCCACACAGCTCCCCATACTGACAGAAACACACAGTTGTTGACATGTTTGCAGATGTATTAAAAAGTCAAAGTGAAATATTGTGTGTGTGTATTGTGAGTGTCTTGCTCAGATTGCAGTGATTAAAGTCCCCAAGGAATATAACAAGCATAAAAAATAATTGTTGAAATTCACGGGGCAAACGAAGTAAGGGCGGAGTGAGACAGACAGCAGTTCAATGTTCTTCTTACTTCTCCCGAATCACACTGGCCTCCTAAGCCAGGGATTGTGGGTTCGAGTCCCATCTGGGGTGTTTATAGCAGAGTGTGCTGTGTCCAGAGGTCAGTGGGCCAATGTTTTCCCTAAACTCCACATGTCAGTGTGTGTCAGCAGCTCACTGTTCATGAGCACTACGCTGCACAGTGAACTGATATACACTCTAAAAACTATAAGCAGGCTCTACTCAACGTCTTTGGTGAAACATTTTTACACTTCAAAATATTAAGTAAATTAATAGTAAATAAAGAGATGTTTGTTTCAAATAACACAAGTTAAAGCTGTGCCTGTTTTTATTGCACAATCAAACTAATTTCATGACAAATAGCCTATATCATAGAATTTTAGTCGACTAAAACCAGACTAAAAGTTAAAAAATGTTGATGACTAAAATGTGACTAAAATCAAATAACATTTTAGTCACAAGACTAAAATAAAAACTAAATCAAAAATTGCTGCCAAAATTAACACTGATATGACTACACATACTTATAGGTATGCTTACAATGAAGTGTTAACTACCAAATAATGTAATTGTCAGAAACAGAACTCAGCCTCATAAATATACATTTTTACAGTGAGCTCCCAAGGAGCCATGCACAATCACTACCTTCACATAAAATAAACCGCATCATAAAGTGCTGCTTACCTTTCAGAGGAAGAAAACTTCTGAAAGCAATATGGCGCCCTGCACAAACTTCTCTCAGCAACTACCTATTGCAGATTCAGTCTACCCAGCCTGGTGCAGGTCTACAATTTTGTTTCTGGTGTCCTTTGACAGCTCTTTGGTCTTGGCCATAGTGGAGTTAGGAGTGTGACTGTTTGTGGTTGTGGACAGGTGTCTTTTATACTGATAACGACTCCAAACAGATGCCATTAATACAGGTAACGAGTGGAGGACAGAGGAGCCTCTTAAAGAAAAAGTTACAGGTCTGTGAGAGCCAGAAATCTTGCTTGTTTGTAGGTGACCAAATACTTCTTTTACTGAGGAATTTACCAATTAATTCATTAAAAATCCTACAATGTGATTTTCTACATTTTCTGACTAAATACTTTTTTTCCCCACTGTATACTAGATGGAAGCTGCAGCAGGATTGGCTGATGACTGATCACAGGTGTGAACAATCAAACCTGCGAATGAAATGGAAAACAAGTAAAGGAGCACCAACACCAAACTGGACAAGACCATGCACTCATGGACAGAACCAACCTGGGTCGTCAGACTCTTCATCATTACCTTTGCCGGTTGTTGTGGCCGAGTGGTTAAGGCGATGGACTAGAAATCCATTGGGGTTTCCCCACGCAGGTTCGAATCCTGCCACCAACGGTTCTTTTCATCTCCAAGATCACTTTATGCCCCTCCATCGTTTACACTTAACAAGTCTGATGTGTTAACAACGAGCTCTATGAAAAAGTGCTGCCATTTATATTGACTGTCTGAGGACCAAACTCTGGCACAGTCCATCTGACACTTCCAAAAACTATCATTTTAAAAACGCTGGACCGAGAGCAACTGGTGTGCAATGAGGAGGCAAAGGATAAAATGTCCCAGCACATTTCAAACCCAGTTTCACCCTGAGGCAGAGACTGCTTCACCTTAAGGACAAAACACCTGGGAAAGGCAGATCTCAAGGTACTACAATAGTCACAATGATTCATCATGTGGTGACCAGATGAAAAATCTCATCTCTGGCTCAAGACTTGTTGAGATAGCATAGACAGACACACTCTCAGTCTGTCCACATCAAGCTGGGGAACATTCGTCCGTCTAAGATGGGGAAGAAGGGGGAAGAAGGGGGGAGAAGAAAAGAAGAGGAAAAAGAGGGGAAAAAGGGAAAAATGAAAAAAGAAAGGGAATTTTTGGAAACTTTGTGAAAATATCTCATTTATGTACGTATTTCAGGATGCAGAAACTCAAATTGACACTTTTAGGATTTTACTTTGGACCACAGCTTGGATTCGAACCAGCGACCACAGGAATGCTAGCGTTGATCTGCATCTGCTACATTTTTGGCATCATTTTTACAAATGGACGTACGGATAAACGTTTTAACAGTCTGCCTAAAGTAAACGGAGTGTTACTATTAAGCAGGGACTCTCCCGTGTTGTACTCTATTTACCTTTGTTGCATAATACAGACCACAGACACTTGAAATGAGACTGTTTCGGGTTTATTAACTTAAAATCATATTTTCTTACATCCCAAATAGCGCTGTAATGCGACCCATATTTACAAATAAATGTCCCTTCAGTCCCAATCAAAAAGTAACAGGCAAACAGGCAAACAAACAAAAAACTCCTCCTGGTGATTTAAGGTGGATGGATGTCTATTCCGGAATGCTGCCTCTCATTCTAGATTTCTGCCTTTCATTTGGGAATGCTTTCTTTCATTCTGGAATGCTTTTCATTCTAGTCGTTTCGCCACTCCATATTGGTGAAACCAAACAACCACTACACAGAAGGATGGCACAGCACAGGAGAGCCACCTCCTCAGGACAAGACTCAGCAGTTCACCTCCACCTCAAAGACAGTGGTCATTCCTTTGAGGATAATAATGTCCAAATCCTAGACAGGGAGGACAGATGGTATGAAAGAGGAGTCAAAGAAGCGTCTATGTGAAATTGGAAAAACCCTCTCTAAACAGAGGGGGAGGGCTGAGGCATCAGCTCTCACCTGTTTACAACTCTGTCCTTTCATCCCTTCCTAGCAGACTTCACTCCCACTCAAACTCTAACTATGGGCCGTCAACTAGTGAGGCAACAGCTCTCACCTGATCACAACCCTGTCCCTTCATCCCAGAGTTTCTGGTCGTTAACTGGCCATTAACCAACTATAGCAGGGGTCGGTAACCCGCGGCTCTAGAGCCGCATGTAGCTCTTTAGCGCCGTCCTAGTGGCTCCCTGGAGCTTTTTCAAAAATGTTTGAAAATGGAAAACGATGGGGGAGGGAAATACAATTTTTTGTTTTAATATGGTTTCTGTAGGAGGACAAACATGACACAAACATTCTTAACGTTTTCCAATGCTGTAAAAATGTTTAGAATAAATATTCAATTTCAATATTTCTGTCAACGAAGATTTGCGTCATAGCCTGCGATACACGTTTCTATCAGCAGGGCGGGATGCCAGGCAGGTGGCTGTTGTAAACAAACCGGTGGCTGTGTGATGGGCCATGGATCCCAAAGGACCGAATCATTTGCATTCATTGCCAATGCGGAAGGATTGCCTGAATGTTTGCTCTGTAGCGAGAAGTTGTCAAATAACAAAAAGAGTAGAAGTGGAAGCCAGTGGAAAATGTCTTTCCACTTCCTAAGCCAGTGGAAAGACATTTCCAGGGAAGGCATGTTACATTTGCAGCCGAGTACCCAGTTGGGAGTGAGAGAAAAAGTGCGATTGCATTACTTCTGGAGAAATTAGAGCAGCGCAAAAATAGATTTAAGAAGTGGATTGCATCTCCAAACATGAACTACATCAAATCAAAAATCAATCAAATCAAAATATCGCACCCGCCTCACAGATGAGAGCTTGCAGTCCTGCGTCAAGATTAAAGTTACATCTTAAATGGAGTCACGTGGGATCGGCGAGCAAGATGGCTGCTTAATTCAAGTTGTCCTAAGCCTTATGGACTTAAATCCTGAATAATCCGTTGTTTCTCTGCAATTTTTTGAAAAACTTTCTAATAAGTCTTTCATTATCCACCTTTTAATTTAAACGGAAACGTTCATGCCAAAGAATATGTCTACAACTTTGAGATATTTTAAGCCTTCACGAGGAAAGGCGGCTGCTGCTACCGAACCTGATGATGCTAGTCCGGAAAAGGACGCCGTACAGAATGCTAATCTGGAAAACATCCTTGCTGAAGTGAGTAAAATGAGCTCAACGCTCCAAACAGTGGCGTCTGATGTGTCAACGATTAAAGGGACTACTGAGGAACTGAAGAATGCCGTGAAAGTCATGCAGGAACGGATAACTGAGGCGGAGGGACGAATCTCTGACTTGGAGGACTCTAACCAGCTGCTACTCAACAACCGCGAGCTGCAGGGCAAGCGCATGGACTCTCTGTGGAACCGGGTGGAGGATCTGGAAAATAGGAGCCGCCGCAATAATGTCAGACTGCTGGGTTTAAAGGAGGGCCTGGAAGGTGGTGACTTGATTGCATGCGTTGAAAAAGTACTGTCAGAGGGCCTGAATATAGACGTTGACGGCGAATTCAAAATAGAAAGGGCACATCGCTCCCCCGGCTCACGTCCAGATGATGGACAACCTCCGAGACTGGTAATGGTCAGATTTCTACGTTCAACCGCGAGAGATAAAGCACTAAGAGCTGCGAGGGAAAAAGGAGGCGCGGTGTGGAATGGATGCAACATCTCCCTGTTTCCAGACATGACGAAGGAGTTGGCCGAGAGGAGGAAAACTTTTACAACAGCAAGACAGCTCCTCCGCGACAAGGACGTGAGGTTTCAACTGGCTTTCCCTGCAACGCTTCGATTCACATGGAAAGGGAAGAACCGAAGATTTGATGCTGCGACAGAGGCGGTCAAGTTTATCAAGCAGCACGTTTCTACAGGAGAATAAACTGAGACGCATCCATCATTAAGGAGACTGAGATATGATGAGGCTGGATAGCTCTAGGTAGCCGTTTATAGCCGAGTGGGCGACTCGTCACTCCACGACCTAAGTTAAGTTTTGTTTATTTTATGGATTTTGATTTAAAGGTAAGAAAACCTCCAGCTGTTTGTTGTACAGCTTTTTATTGTCATGTTATGTTTTTTCTCCCCTCTGATGCGGAGGGAAGTTTTTGGTTGACCAGTTTGGTCTTGTTGGTTAGAATTAAAATGTTAGGCTTCCTATTAATGCTCAGTGGTACAAAATCTATAGCTCACGTTTTTGTATTGGGATGGTCAGATGATAAGAGACAACATGTAGGCCAATACTTTCTTTCAATTTTTTTTTTTTATTATTATGTGAATGGCTAATAGTGCTTATGTTAAAGTAGTCTCCTGGAATATTAATGGTTGTGGGAGTCCAGTGAAGAGGAAAAAGGTGCTCCTATATCTCAAACATAAACAAGCTGATATCGCATTTATTCAAGAAACACATCTAGAGGAGGATGAAGCTAAAAAATTCAAGAGGGACTGGGTTGGTCATGTTTATTATAGTTCATTCTCCAGTAAGCGTAATGGGGTTATTATTTTGATTCATAAGAGATTGAACTTTTCTATGTTGAAGGAGTACAAGGATGGTAATGGTAGAACTATCTGTATAGAAGCCAACATAAATGGGGGAGAAATAACACTATGTAATATATATGCTCCTAATAAGGAGGATCCATCTTTCTTTCATGGGCTGAATAGTATATTAGGTAATGCTCAGGGACAAATAATTTTGGCAGGAGACTTCAATCAGGTTTTAGATGGGGTATTGGATAAAAGTAAATACACAGGTATTTCAGCGTTGAAGGATAGAGCTGCCATTCACATGATGATGGAGGACAACGGCTTGGTGGATATCTGGCGTCTGGTTAACCCTGGTAACCGAGAATACACATTTTACTCCCACCGCCACAAATCTTATTCAAGAATCGATTTTTTTTTAATTTCCCGGAGTCTAGTTAATGCCACCATGGATAGCACTATAAATGCTATTTCCCTGTCAGACCACGCTCCAGTTGAACTTGCTGTGAATATACATTCAGACGGACTTAGACGTGGCAGGTGGAGGATGAACGCGTCGTTCTTACATGATGAGGTGTTTTCTAAAGAACTTGCAGGGGATTTGTCCTCATTTTTTGAAATTAATATGGGCAGCACAGATAGCGTGGCTATGGTATGGGAAGCATCTAAAGCTTACATTAGGGGCAAAATAATTGCTAAGACCTCAAAAAGGAAGAAAGAGCAGAATGACCGTATTAAAAAATTAGAAGCAGAACTCAATAGTATGGAAAGGGATCTGGCTAGACATTATTCTGAAAGTTTATTTAAAAACATTTGCAAATGTAAATTTCAAATTCATGATATTTTCAGTAAAAAAGCAGAATATGCTATGTTCAGACTTAAAACAAAGTTTTATGAGTCAGGGGAAAAGACTGGCAGACTGTTGGCCAGACAGCTAAAAGAACAGAGTTCCGCCTACATTATCCCAGCAATAAGAGCAGGAGGCTCGCTTATAACATCTTCTAAGGGTATTAATGATGTCTTTAAGGGCTTCTATGAGAACCTGTATAGAACATCTGGTGCTATGGATGAGATATTAGCTAAAGATTTTTTCTCAAACATTAGGCTTCCAACTTTGTCTTCTGATAGAGTGGCTCTTCTTGGTGCGTCAATTACACAAGAAGAGGTTAAAACTGCCATTTTATCCATGAATACGGGGAAATCGCCAGGATCTGATGGGTTTCCTGTGGAGTATTACAAAGAATATATTGACATAATTACTCCAATATTGACAATGGTGTTTGAGGAAGCATACCAGAGCGGCTCGCTTCCGCCGTCTCTTACTGAAGCTCTAATATCTCTAATACCTAAAAAGGGAAGAGATCATACAGACCCTGCAAACTTTAGACCGATCAGCCTCATCAATGTAGACAGTAAGATATTAGCTAAGGTATTGGCCCTAAGACTTGAAGCAACTTTACCACACATCATACATGCAGATCAAGTAGGCTTTATAAAAGGTAGATCTTCTACCGAGAATCTGAGGAGACTTATGCATTTAATATGGTTAAATGCCTCTAGCACTGTGCCCGTGGCGGCTGTCTCACTTGATGCTGAGAAGGCCTTTGACAGGGTCGAGTGGGATTTTTTGCACTCGGCCCTGTCAAGGTTTGGTTTTGGCTCTGGATTTGCAAAATGGATTAAAATAATATATACTAAGCCTAAAGCATCGGTTTTGACAAATGGTCTTATTTCACCCCTTTTTGATCTTTCTAGAGGAACACGACAGGGATGCCCCCTGTCGCCTCTCCTGTTCACAATTGCGTTGGAACCCCTGGCAGTGGCTATAAGAGCAAATCCTGCCATTAAGGGCGTAGATGGCGGGGGGAGCGAACATAAATTAATGTTATACGCTGATGATATACTTTTCCTTACCAGTGATCCTCACAACTCCTTACCTGCACTAATGAACACCATTGATAAGTACTCTAAATTATCAGGTTACCAAATTAACTGGACCAAATCTGAGGCGATGCCCATATCCAAGCATTGTCACCCACAAATGTTAACCCAGTATAATTTCAGATGGATTCCCAGAGGCATGATTTATTTGGGTATTAAATTAACCCCTGAGATAGGTGAGATGACTGCACTAAATTTTGAGCCTCTCCTTCAAAGCATTACAACGAACCTGGGAAAATGGGGAAAGTTGAATTTGAGCCTTTGGGGGAAGATAAATGTTATTAAAATGGTAATAGTGCCTCAATTTAACTATATATCTATGATGTTGCCACTTAGTACGCCTGATCACATCTTTAAACAATATGAAACCATAATCAGAGACTTTTTGTGGGCAGGACGAAAGCCAAGATTTAAATGGAGCAAAATGTGTGCACCCAAAGAGAAGGGAGGACTCGGTCTTCCAGATGTTAGGATGTATAGTTTGTCATTTGAGATGGCCAAGATAATTAAACACTGGAAGGGTATGGGATCTGGATTAGCGTGGGCTAATATAGAGAAAAACCTGGCAGCGCCGTTTCGTCCAATAGATGTCCTATCACAATGCTTAAAAAGTAAAGGAAAAGATATTAACCCAGTTGTTAGACATTCTCAGGAAGTTTGGGCGAAGGTTCACAAAATGCACAAGATTTCCCATTACAAACAACCGTATGCTTCACTCTGGCTTAACCCTGAGGTGAAGATTGGGAAGCAGGAGGTTTTCTGGAAAAGATGGCAGGACAAGGGTATACACACTGTAAGGGATCTCTATAAAGAAGGAACATTTATGTCATTTAACGAACTTGTTCAACAGTACCAGTTGGAGGAGAAAGGTGATTTCTGGAAATATTTACAAATTAGACATTGCATAATAAATAAGTTTACATCAGAGAGGCTGACCAACCCGATAGTTGATTATCTGGACAACCCTCTTACTCATAAGGCGTCGATATTCTATAAAAACTCAATCTATTTAATTAGTAGTTCATGCGATAATTTGAGAATAATCTGGCAGAAGGACCTTAACTGTGAGATTAGTAAGGATACATGGAGTCAAATTATAGCACAAAATGGCAAATACGTAAAGGATGCTAGAGGGAAATTTATCCAGTATAAGATGATGCACCGGTATTATTGGACACCTTGTAGGCTTTTCAAAATAGGTCTAACAAGTAATAACTCTTGCTGGAAATGTGCAAAAGAAATGGGAACCTTTCTGCATCTTTTATGGGAATGCCCTATGGTTGAGCCGTTCTGGCGCAGTGTGCTTAAATATCTGGAGGCATGGGCGGGAGTGGGCCTGCCGGTTTCCCCGCGTCTGTGTCTTCTGGGAGATAAAACAGAAACCCCAACTTTAACAAAAAGTGTATATTCTGTTTTGATGGTGGGGATAGCCTCAGCCGCCAGAATCATATTAAGGCACTGGAAATCACCCACATGTCCAACACTACAAGAGTGGAAAATCTTAATGAGTGAGACCACATCTTATGAAGTTATGTTAGCAAGAATTGAGGGCAAAGGTCCTGTGGAACTGGGAACTTGGGATTATTTCATGGAACATCTTACCTCTAATTAGAACCATGTTGGTGAAGCTTGATATAAAAGTAACTTGTCCAACTCATTTCTTATTGCTATTGTAATATTGATATTTGTATAATATATGTGTATATATATTTTATTGTATTTATTTTGTGCTGTTGTTGAACTCATTTTGACAGGGACTATCTAAGCTTTAACAAATGTGTCTTTTTATCAATGGCCCTCTTGTCTTATGTATGTACCACTGTGAGCTTTTGTGTGTTTAAATAAAAAATTTGAATTACAAAAAAAAGTTACATCTTAAATGCCCGAGAAGGTGTTGTGTTGAGAAGGTGACCATTGATGTCCGAAAACAGACGTCACATTAAACGGGTAAGAACACAATCCTGTCATAGGCACATATTTAGTAACGAAGTGGCTGTTTCTATAAAGTGATTTCTGATTTTCGTCAGTATAGATGGAATGACACTTAGGGATATTATTGTGTTTTGTTGCTCAGGTCCGAGGATAGCTGCGTTGGTTGCGTGCCAAAAGAGAAGAGGATGCTGCTTCGTTTTACCCTTGCACTGACTTGCTTGGTATTTGTACAGAAATCAAACTTAAACTGTATGAATTAGATTTTATATACTTTACCTTTTCAAAAGGCTGCTGTTTTATTTTTATAAATGCAGGCTGCGTTTTATTGCACTCTGTTTGTTGCCCAGATAAGGGGCACGTTATGCACGTTCCATTTTGTTGTTGTTTTTTCAAATCCTCAAAATAAAAATGACATCAAAAATTGGATTTCTTCATTGCATTTCTTTAATTTCATCAAAGCAATGAAACATAATTCATTAATATTGTAATGGAGTTGTCGTACAACAGAGCAGTCACGTAGTGCCTCATTCCCTACAGGATGCGCTGCAGGGAAAATAAACATTTAATCATGAAGGTTCATTATGTATTTGTAGCCAACTTAGTCATTTTGATATTTTTTTTTTTTTTTTTATTTTAGATACTGTATTAATCCCAGAGGGAAATTTGTTACGGCTGCTGCACAAGCAGTGTCATACAATGACTAGCAAGGCGCGCCACAGGCTAGGGTGAAGTGTCTTGCCCAAGAACACACAACAGTGACTAGGGAGGAGTTGGGATTGAACCACCAACCTTCTGGTTATTGGACAACCCTGCTGCGCCACTGTTGCCACTGCGCCACTGTTGCCCCCAACAATAGTAGGCTAATATAGCTAATATAGATACATACAGCATGTGTTGCCTTTATTATAAGGCTTATATAAGGCTTTTAATTTTTTGCGGCTCCAGACATATTTGTTTTTTGTTTTTTTGGTCCAATATGGCTCTTTCAACATTTTGGGTTGCCGAACCCTGAACTATAGGGATCGTAGTCATGTGAGCTCCTGCAAGATCCACCCACAGAGGTCTTGAACACATAAAACTCAGATTCCCAACCAGAAAAGTAGCAGAACTGAAGAAGCCACTTGGGGAAGTGGCGAAACGTCTTCAAAAAACAATCCTTGATTGACTTTGTGGCTGTGGCATTAGCTCAACATTGAATCATAAAGTGTATTTGTTGCATAACAGGAAGTGGTCTTGTATTAGTGTGTGACCCTCCTGAGCGCTTTGAGACAATGTCTGATTGTAATATGCGCTATATAAATAAAACTGAATTGAATTGAATTGAGAAGCAGAACCTCTCCTTTATAGGGGTTGGTAATTGTCTCGCATTGGACAGAAATGAAAACTGTGTTTAGATAAGCAAAGATGCTAGCAGGTTAACAGTACTGCAGTGGTTAAACCTGATGGGCCGCTGAAGGGCTGAAAACGTGCAGGCACTATTACTTCAAATTCTGATACGGCCATGTTTGTAGTCCAATGAAAGAGGACAAGCTACTGAATTGAATGGTATAAAAAATCTAATGGACTACAATACCCAGCTGACATAAAATCCCTGCGTAAAGACGCAACAACACTAACGCTAGTGTGCGTAGGTGTTTGTGGAGGTTGTAGTTGCTTTAGTGCGCTTCAGTGACTTTTGGTGAATTTCAGTGAGTTTCAGTGAGTGTCAGAGTTTTTTTTAGGTTGTTAGCTAGCTTATCTCTTCTTCTTACTGCGTCGAGAGGGGCATGGAGCAGAATTTCAACGGTAGGGATTTCCGGATTTGTTTGACTCCGTTGCCAGCAACAATGAACGTTGGAAAAGATGGACCCAGTTTATGAGTAAGTTTTGTACATTTATTTTGAAGTGTAAACTATTTGTTGCTAATAAAAATGATTTATTATATATATACATATACACAGTATAGTATACAGCAGGGTGGTAGTTGGGGTGAGAGAGGAGGATGCAGAGGATAGTGGTGATGATTCACTGTGGCAACCCCTAAGGGAAGAGCTGAACAGAGATGAAGAAGGATGATTCAATCCTATTCAATACTGTCTTTACATATTTTTTACATAATGTGTATATTTCAATATGTATGCAATTACAGATAAAAATAAGTGTTATTATTTTCATAGCCAACAAGAGGGAAGAGCCCAGATGGGCCTGGGACCTCGCTTTCCTCTTCAGCGAGGTCCCAGGCCCATCTGGGCTCAACGCTGAGGCATCACCTCTCCTTGTTGTTATTGTATTTTTCTTACTTTATATTTGGTTGGACTTTCATTATTTTACATTAGTTATTAGTTATGATAATAAAAACTGCTCTATTTGGAGACAAAATTATTTTTGTTTATGTTTTTGATTTTACACTGTGCATAATGGTAGAAGTTGATGAAGTACAAGGTAAAATTCATACCCAAAAGCTCCAGTAGATGGCAATAGACTAGTGAAATGGATATAAGTTGTATTTTTCAGCCACTTCCTATTGGAAATGATAAGTAACCTATTTGGCAATGTGGTGCCAAATTGTGCCAAACTGAGTGTCCGCCTGGTGATATCCTTACTAAAACCTTTGTGAAGACTTTGCTCTTTGTTCAAATTCAATCAAATTTGGTACATTTGTAGCCAAGGAATAGCTGAATGTGATCAATGGCATCTGTGTACATAGAATCATTGTTAGCATACTGTTTTCTTCTGTCAAACAGGAAAAAACTCAGGCGAGGATAGAAATGTTACATTTCTCATTTAGTTTATTGTAATTCACTCAGGCATACTAATAGACACAATATTTTAAACACTGGAAATGCATTCCCTGAGCTCCCTGGATGTTCCTAGACACCAAGAACATGCATAATGCACATTATTAATGTCTTTTTAGGTGATTTTTTTTTCTTTTAGGGTTTAAAGGGTTAACATCTGAATGTGGTGTAACAAGAGTACAAAGCTTGCTGCCCAAACAGGGACTTGAACCCTGGACCCTCAGATTAAAAGTCTGATGCTCTACCGACTGAGCTATCTGGGCTCTACATGTGATTTAAGGGACTAATTCTGTGCAGACAGCTTAACTGAAACAGAGAGCATTGATTGGCTACCTTCAAACATATAAGAAATTCGCTGAATGCTTCTTTAAGGGTGAACTTCCTGTGTGTGCAGACAGTGGAGGTGGTTTCAGGTGTTATAAATTGGCATCCCCATGGTTCAGATGAAGAAGTGGTTCCAGTTCCTCACATGCTCACATCTGCTAGTCCACAGAGGACAGTGGTCCTATACACATAAAGAACACATTGTTCTGTTTCATTTGTAAGATTTAGACTTAAGAGAAAAAAAGGGTTTGATGCATTTAATTTATGTTTTGTATTATGTTGTGTATGTTTAAATGTTTATTTGATGAGTCATGGCTGTGAAGATGAACGGAACATTCATGATGTATGATTGTTTGTTTTATTTTAGTTTCACCTTTACTTCAACAATAAACCTGCTACAGACATAATATGCGGAGTTTGTTTGGAGTAGAGCGTTTAGCTGTCTGTCGACACATGCACAAGACGCATTGAGGACAGAACAGTGAAACGACGGCATCTCTGCTAACAAGTGACGCTGACCGGCTAGCGGCAGACACCTCCAAGACGCCACGACGCTTCAGCTAAGCACGGCTACGACGGAGTGTCTCACCAGAAGCTGTTGACGCCATCATGTCTGCTAAATCCTATGAAACAAGATCCCAGGCCTCCTGTTCTTCTACTGGTTCAGCAGCAGCCAAAGCACGTGCAAGAGCGGAGGCAGCAAAGACTCGTCTGACCTTTGCTCAAAAGGAAATGAGTTTAAAACTGGAGAAAGCTAAACTCGAAGCCTCAATGGAACTCCTTCAATGTGAGAAAGAAGCAGCTACTGCCACAGCAGAAGCAGAGGTCCTGGAGGCTGCTGTTCAATCACAAGCGGATCAACAGAGCAACGGACGTGATTTAGATCTCCCTTCTCTTAAAAGCTCACTCAGAACCGAAAGGTATGTTATGGCTCAGGCCAAGTTAGTAAAAAATGAAACTACTGAAAAACAAGAGACCCCATCATTTGATAACCCTTCAGCTGACTTTTTTGTTCCCCTGTGTGATCCTAACCCCTCACACAGCAACACATCAGCCTGTGAACCACCTTCAAAAACAGAAACTCATTCTAAACAACCTGTGTATAAGCATCACATTCCAGTCACTTCTTCATCCTATTCGGCCCCCCATCTTGCTCCAGATAACTGCAATACAGATCACAATTGGATACAACAAAATCCAAGAGACAACTATGACCATCCCACCCGCAACTCCAGGCCTCCAGTCCACAGTGAAGGAAACATCAGTGAATTTATTAGGTACTTTGCTCGGCGGGAAATTGTAGCAACAGGCCTCCTTCAGTTCAATGATAGGCCACAGAATTATAGAGCCTGGAAACGCTCTTTTGAGAATGCAGTGAAGGGTTTAGAGCTGTCAGCCAGCGAAGAGATGGATTTATTGTTCAGGTGGCTTGGTAAGGAATCTGCTGAACATGTTGAACAAATCAGAGCCATACACATCAATCGTCCAGGTGCTGGACTAAAAATGATCTGGGAGAGGCTTGACCAGTGCTACGGCTCAGCGGAGGTAGTTGAAGATGCTCTGTTTAAACGAATCGACAACTTCCCAAAGATCACAAACAGAGATTATATGAAGCTGAGGAAATTCAGTGACATACTCATGGAGCTTCAGAGTGCCAAGGAAGAGGGAGACCTCCCTGGCCTCTCTTTCTTAGACTCTGCAAGGGGTGTAAACCCAATTGTGCAAAAACTTCCCTTCTACTTGCAAGAGAAGTGGGTTTCAGTTGGTGCAAATCACAAACGTGAGAACCAGGTTCCCTTTCCCCCATTCAGTGTTTTTGTTAACTTCGTCAACCAAGAGGCTAACATTAAAAATGATCCAAGCTTTAACTTTGCCACTCATCCGGACACTGTCCCAAATTCTGAGAGACACTCTTGGAAAATTAACAGACAGAGAGAAGTGACAGTACAGAAAACGGAGGTATTTTCAAACCCCCGCTATGAGTCATATGGAAACTCAAAAGGACTAGACGACTGCGACAAACTGTGCCCAGTGCATAAAAAACCCCATGCCCTTCAGAAATGCAGAGCCTTTCGTGAGAAGCCAATCGGAGAACGCAGAACGTTTCTGAAAGAGAACAACATTTGTTTTAGATGCTGTGCGTCTTCAACACATTTTGCTAAGCATTGTAAGGTTAAAGTGCAATGTTCTGAATGTAACGGTGATCACAACACAGCTCTCCACCCAGGCCCAGCTCCTTGGTACAAAGAAACTGACCCTGATGCAGAGCATGGCGGGGAGCATGGGACTACACCACATAGTGAAATCACTTCAAAATGCACTCAAGTCTGTGGTGAGAACCTCACTGGAAGGTCATGTTCTAAAATCTGCCTTGTTAAGGTATACCCGGCAAGCCACCCAGAGCAAGCAATCAGGCTGTATGCAATTCATGATGAGCAGAGCAACCGCTCTCTTGTCCGCTCAGAGTTTTTTGAGATGTTTAAGGAAAACGGCCCCAGCTCTCCCTATTTACTGAGAACGTGTGCGGGCCTCAAAGAGACAATGGGCAGGAGAGCCACTGGTTATGTTATAGAGTCCCTAGATGGAGCAGTTCACATCCCCCTGTCAAGTCTGATCGAGTGTAATGACATTCCTAATAATAGGGAGGAGATTCCAACACCCAGCGCAGCACTCCATCATTCCCATCTAAAGAATGTCACAAATCTCATCCCAGAGCTTGACCCCAATGCCCACATTCTGATGCTGCTCGGACGGGACATCATAAGGGTTCACAAAGTCCATAAGCAGATTAGTGGCCCCCACGACGCACCCTACGCACAAAAATTAGACTTGGGGTGGGTTATAGTGGGAAATGTGTGTTTAGGTGGTGTTCACAAAGCCATTGCAGTGAATGCTCTGTACACCAACACAACGGAAAGAGGTCGACCAACATGCTTCCAGCCATGTCCTAATGTGATTAATGTGAAAGAGAAACTCTGTGGGATTCAGGTCCCCTGCCAAGACGTTCCACAACCCAGTGACAGAGCTAACTGTGAATCGGACCATCTTGGCTGTCGTGTGTTTGAGCAGACCAAAAATGACAATCAGGTCTCCCCTTCGATTCAAGACAAGGCATTCATCAAAATAATGAGAGAAGGAATGAAAAGGGATGCAAACAATAGCTGGATAGCTCCATTACCATTCAAATCACCACGCCAAAGGCTCCCCAACAACAGGCCACAAGCCATGAACCGGCTCATGTCTCTGATCCGTAATTTTGACAAAAAACCAGAAATGAAAGATCATTACATAGCTTTCATGGGACAGATTTTCAGAAATGGCCATGCAGAGATAGCCCCTCCGTTAGGAGGACGAGGAGAGGTGGTACTTGCCTCTTTTCGGGGTTTATCACCCTAAAAAGCCAAGGCAGATAAGGGTCGTTTTTGATAGCAGTGCACAGTACAAGGGGTTGTCGCTTAACGATGTCTTACTTAAAGGGCCAGACCTCAACAACTCGCTCATCGGCGTCCTCATGCGCTTCAGGAAAGAAGCAGTGGCCTTCACAGCAGACATCGAACAGATGTTTTACTGTTTCTATGTGCGGGAAGAAGACAGGAACTTTCTCAGGTTTTTGTGGTTCCGTGACAACAACCCCTGCAGTGACATCACAGAGTATAGAATGAGGGTCCATGTTTTTGGTAACAGCCCCTCTCCTGCAGTGGCAATATTTGGCCTTCATCGAGCTGTGCAGTGCTCTGAGACGAACTTTGACCCTGAGGTGGAGCAGTTTGTTACGCGTGACTTCTATGTAGATGACGGCCTTAAATCCTTTCCCTCTGTGGAAATGGCTGTGTCCCTGCTGCAAAGGACTCGTGATATCCTTGCAAATTCGAACTTGAGGTTGCACAAAATTGCAGCCAACAGGAGAGAGATCCTGGAAGCTTTCCCATCCCAAGACCATGCAAAAGACCTTAAAGACTTAGACCTTGAAGCAGATGCGCTTCCGACACAGCGTAGTTTAGGTCTCCTTTGGAACCTGAAGAAAGACTGCTTCACATTTAATGTGTCTGATGAGATAAGGCCGTTCACTTGACGTGGTGTCTTATCTACCATAAATAGTCTCTACGACCCGCTAGGGTTTGTAGCACCCGTCACTATCCATGGTAAGTCCATCCTTAGAGAGCTCACTGCAGGAAACTGTGACTGGGATGCTCCACTGCCCCAAAAGATGGAGGAGTCGTGGGTTCTTTGGAGAGATTCACTGAGTGCGTTGTCTAAATTCTCAATCACCAGAACATACACCAACATCTCACCCTCAGAAGCTGCATGCAGGGAACTGTGCATTTTTTGTGATGCGTCAACCAAAGCCATCGCCGCAGTGGCTTATTTGAAGGTGACAGATGAGAGCGGGAACTGTGAAGTTGGCTTCATCATGGGGAAAGCAAAGTTAGCACCACGTCCCGAACAAACTATACCCAGATTAGAACTATGTGCTGCTGTGCTAGCCGTGGAACTTGCTGATTTGATTTCAGGAGAGCTGGACATTCAGCTGAACAGCACTCACTTCTATACAGATAGTAAAGTTGTTCTGGGATATATTTATAATGAGACCAGACGCTTTTATGTCTATGTTAGCAACCGGGTGGCTCGGATTAGGAGGTCCTCACAAGCAGTTCAGTGGCATTACGTTTGCACCGACCAGAATCCAGCAGACCTGGCGACGCGATCTGTCCCTGCACATCAGCTTATGCTCACTAACTGGTTCACCGGCCCCAAACTCCTGCTCAAAGACAGTCAAAGTCCCGTTCAACAAACCTACGATCTTGTCGAATCCAGCACAGATGCTGACATCAGACCCCAGGTATCCAACCTGAAAACCACAGTTAGGTTGAATCAGTTGGGTTCCCTAAGATTCACTAAGTTTTCCAACTGGAGCTCTCTGCTTCGTGCCATAGCTCGTCTGATGCACATTGTTCACACCTTCCAACCACTCATCAACAAAGACAATGCGTGTAAAGGTTGGCACCTTTGTGAGACAGGAGTCACAGTGGGAGAGTTGGAGCAAGCTAAAAGTGCTATCATCCGCTCGGTACAAGAGGAAATGTATGCTCAGGAGTTTAAGTGCATAAATGAGCAGCGAAAGATTCCCAAAGGCAGTCCTATCCGAAATTTGGACCCCTTCTTAGACGACCAAGGTCTGATGAGGGTAGGTGGCCGCATAGGTGAGGCAGATTTAAGTCAAGCAGAAAAGAATCCACTTATTGTTCCCAGCCAACATCACATTGCAACCCTCATTGTGAAACATTGTCATGAACTGTCCCTTCATCAAGGTCGACTTTATACTGAGGGGGTTGTTCGTTCAGCAGGTTGGTGGCTTGTGGGTGGAAAAAGGAAGGTGAGCTACGTTTTTCATCACTGTGTGAGATGTAGGAGATTGAGAGCTCCCTTGAGTGTTCAAAAAATGGCCAATCTCCCAGCACAATGCCTCTCAACTGACCCCCCATTTACTAATGTGGGCTTGGACGTTTTTGGCCCCTGGAACATCTTCACACAATGCACAAGAGGAGGCGTTGTCCAAAATAAAAGATGGGCGGTCCTTTTTACGTGTTTGAGCATGCGGGCATGAGGACATGAGGTCCCTAAGTGCTGTCCCACGTCTCAGACAGTTTTGAGCCCTCAGGCACTGAGACACAGCCACCTGCCACAGGTCCAAGATGGCGCCAGTGTGTGTAGCCGGCTGTCTGTCTCTCCGAGCTTTGATTGTTTTTATGCTGTTTTTATCTTTTGTCACTCTAAATGTTGACTCACTGTACGTCTATGATCGACAAACGCTTCTAAATCTGCGATCATTTGTTGAAAACTTTGCTGAATTTCGTCAGGATGGACAGAAAACCTGCCCTCCATTACTCTCTGGCATACCAGCTTACCTGTGCCGCACGCCGGCTCCACCTGTACGTAGGAGACGTGGACGCCGTGGAAAACGCAGCGGAAGGATGGTGAAGCTGAAGGCCAGCCTGTCACTCTCTCGTGCGGAGAATATCGTGATGATTCCACCGTCAGATCGCCGTTTTGTGCCCTGGCGCTCCCGAGACCCGATCAAATCTAGCCTCTTCCCTGTGGTCGGCTTGGATGGAGGGCCAGTGAATCGCCGTCTTCCCTGTCGCCTGGTCCGGCGCGGGGTGAACCTCCACTACCTGTGGCCTCTTCCTCGTGCTCCACCGGCGGCAGCGGCACTGGAGCCTGCCGCTGTCAGGGTGGCCCTCGTGAATGCTAGATCGCTAGCCAACAAGACTTTCATTTTAAAGGATTTCTTTACTACAAATGAGCTGGACTTCCTCTGCATCACGGAGACCTGGATGTCTGTCGGTGAGTCGAGCGCTCTCTGCGAACTTTTACCGTCCGACTGCACATTCTTCAACTCCCCTCGGACAACTGGCCGCGGGGGCGGCATAGCGACTGTTTACAAAGATAAATATATCTGTAAACAACTCACTCCGACATCGTCTTACTCCAGCTTTGAAGTCGATGTGTTTGAGCTGGGCCCGTCTCTCCCAGTGCTATGCGCTGTTATTTACAGACCACCAAAATACAGCAAAGACTTCTTGGGAGATTTCTCTGATTTCTTGGCTGAAATTATGCCAAATTACGACCGTGTTTTAATTCTTGGTGATTTTAATATTCATGTCTGCTGTCCGGACAAACCACTGGCCAAAGACTTTTTAAATATCATTGACTCTTTTAATCTTGTACAGTGTGTCGTTGGTCCCACTCAAGAGCACGGACACACTCTGGACTTAGTGCTGACTCATGGTTTTTCTGTCACAAACTTAGAGGTGTACGATGCATCGTTTTCAGATCATATGCCTGTGGTCTTTGACTTTCCGCTCCCATGTCCTGTGGTCAAAAAGCCGTGCGCTCCTGCGCAGCGCCACCGGGTCGTTACATCCTCCACTGCTTCTCAATTCTCCGCTTCTTTCAGTCAAACCTCCGCTGCCGATCCTTGTACCGCAGACGTAGAGGCACTCTTTTCTTGTTTTAATTCTAAATGCCTGTCTATCTTAGACTCTGTGGCTCCGGTGAAAACTAGGCATGCAAAACCTAGTCCTGAGCCCTGGCTGAATGACGTCACACGTGCAGCCAGGCGTGAATGTAGAAAAGCGGAGAGAAAGTGGAAAAAGGACAGGCTACAGGTGTCTTTTCAAATTTTAAAAGACAGCTGGCGCAACTATCAGAAAACTGTAAAAACTGAAAGAACTAAATATTTCTCTGACATTATTGCTTCCAACTGTAATAATCCCCGTGTTCTGTTTAAAACCATCAACAATGTTATTAATGCTCCCAAAACAGCCTGCTTGGAAGCTTCTGATGAATTATGTGAGGCATTTTTGCACTTTTTTATTAGCAAGGTTGAGAGCACCAGAGCCCTCATACACCCCCCTTTATCTAACCCATCAAACCCGATCACGCACCCTGCTGTATTAGACCAATTTGAGCCTGTTGGTCTGCCTCTGTTAAAAAACATTGTTGGTCATATGAAGCCCTCTGGTTCCCCTAAGGATCTCCTTCCACCCCGTCTCTTTAAAGAGGTTTTTCCAACAGTAGCTCCAGATGTGCTCAATATTATAAACAGCAATCTGATAAATGGTACGGTCCCTGATGGTTTTAAGCATGCCGTGGTGCAGCCTTTAATCAAGAAGCCTGGTCTGGACATTTCTGTCCTCTCAAATTTTAGGCCGATTTCAAAACTCCCTTTTATCTCAAAGATTTTAGAAAAAGTTGTTTTTAGTCAGTTGAATGGGTTTTTAGATGAACAAAAAATCTTTGAGGTGTTCCAGTCAGGTTTTAAAACTCAGCACAGCACAGAAACTGCACTACTGAAGGTTTTTAATGATGTTCTTTTAGCCACAGACTCTGGCCACTGTGTCATCCTGGTCCTGCTCGACCTCACTGCGGCCTTCGACACAGTGGACCATGACATCCTCCTGTCTCGATTGAAAGACTGTGTGGGAATCCAGGGCAGTGCGTTACAGTGGTTTAGGTCATACCTGACAGGGAGAAGTTTTAATGTCCGTGTGGGGTCTGCTGAGTCCTCTGCTGCCCCTATCACCTGTGGAGTGGCCCAAGGCTCTATTCTGGCCCCACTCCTCTTCTCCCTATACCTCCTTCCTCTCGGGTCCATTCTCCGTAAACATGGTGTCTCTTTCCATTTTTATGCGGACGATTCTCAAATCTACATGCCCTTAAAACAAAACCAAACTCATTCTGTTCAAAAACTCTTAGACTGTGTTGAGGAAATTAAATCCTGGCTGTCAGCAAATCTGCTTCATTTTAACGACACTAAGACAGAGGTCATACTGTTTGGGCCCAGTGATGCCTCTGCTGCTGATGTAGATTTGGGTGTCCTGACACAATATCAAAAGTCCACAGTGACAAATCTGGGTGTAAAATTGGATTCCAACCTGAAACTTGATGCTCAGGTCAGTGCAGCTGTCAAAGCGAGCTTTTTTCAATTGAGGCAACTGGCCAAAGCCAAACCGTTCCTTTCTCGGCATCACTTTGAGATTTTAATTCATGCTTTTATTACGAATCGGTTAGATTACTGCAACGCACTTTATTATGGGCTCAGCCAGGCTTCACTTGCACGACTGCAGCTTGTACAGAATGCTGCTGCACGGCTTTTAACTGGGGCTAAGAGACGTGAGCACATTACTCCGATTTTAAAGTCATTGCACTGGCTCCCGATTCCTTTTCGCATTGATTTTAAAATTCTCTTATTTGTTTTTAAATCCCTTCATGGTCTCGCCCCTCAGTACATGTCAGACATGCTCCAGCCCCACTGCCCTGCTCGCTCTCTAAGGTCAGCTGACCAGTCTCTCCTGGTCGTCCCAAAAACACAGAGAAAACGCAGGGGGGACCGTTCCTTCTCTGTCGCAGGTCCAAAACTGTGGAACAAACTGCCTTTGCACCTTAGACAGACGGATTCCTTTATGGTTTTTAAGTCATCACTTAAAACATATCTTTTTACTCTGGCTTTTAACTCTGTTTGAGTTGTTGACTTTTACTTGTTTTATTGTTCTTACCCCTGACTGGTGCTTTTATTGTATGGTTGTATATTCCTATGCTTTATCAAACTTATATTTATTTTATTTCATCTTATTCTATTTTATTAGTCAATTATTCTATGCTTGGTAGGCTGTGTACAGCACTTTGGCTGACCCTGTTGTCTTTTAAAAGGTGCTCTATAAATAAAGATGGATTGGATTGGATTGGGCACACATGCACACTTCACATTGAAGTGATTGAATCACTGGACACATCAAGCTTCATTAACTCACTTAGACGGTTCTTGGCCATCAGAGGTCCAGTGAAGAGCCTCCATTCAGATCGTGGCACCAATTTTGTTGGTGCAAGCAAAGAACTCAAGATACCTACCAACATAAACAATACAGCGGTCAGAGATTACTTGTTAGGACAAGGATGCTCATGGACTTTTAATCCCCCTCATGCCTCTCACTTTGGTGGTTCATGGGAGCGGATGGTGGGTTTGGCTAGACGAATACTTGACTCCATGTTCTTTGAACACAAAACCACAAAACTCACTCATGAGGTCCTTGTTACCTTGATGGCAGAGGTGTCGGCGATTATAAACTCACGGCCACTCGTTCCAGTGTCAACAGACCCTACTGACCCATTCATACTCTCCCTGGCTGTTCTCCTCACACAGAAGGTCAACCCGCTCTCAGCCCCAGCCGGCAGTTTTGGTGTCTCTGATCTGTATAGACATCAGTGGCGTCAAGTCCAGCATCTTGCCAATATTTTCTGGGACAAGTGGAGACGTCAGTATCTCTCAACACTCCAAACACGGCGCAAATGGCAGTCTACTCAACCAAATGTGGACCCAGGGACTGTTGTTGTTCTGAAAGACATCCAGTCTGATGCCAGAGTGGCCGCTTGGGCTTGTGACCAAAGTGTTTCCCAGCAGTGATGGTGGAGTACGCACTGTGGAGATAAAGGTGGCTGGGTCACATGGAACTAAGCTGTTTACTAGACCTATCTCACAGATAGCGGTTCTTGTTCCCCCAGAGCCATAAAGACTGATTTGTGAACAATACTGCCACATTGTTTGTGTTATTAGAGTGGCATCGAGTGACGCCAGGCGGGGAGTGTTCTGTTTCGTTTGTAAGATTTAGACTTAAGAGAAAAAAAGGGTTTGATGCATTTAATTTAGTTTATGTCATTGTGTTTATTTGCTTAGGAACGTCAAATGCACAGCACTGCCATCTACTGGTCGATTTTAGTTTAGCCGTCTGTTAATGTCGAATAAAACTTTATTCAGGAAGTAAGAACAAAACAACACCACATCTTGCCAGCTTGCAGCGCTCATTAGCCATTCCAGCATACAGCTTGTTTGAGTTGCATCGTCGGTACGTAAAAATGTTTATCTAATCTTTATTTTTACGGGCTGATCTTTCATTATATGCTCAGTAGAAACGTGGTTCATATGTACTTCTTTCTAGTTTACTGTGTCTGTTAGCTGCGCTAGTCTTAGTTGATTGTGCCCAAATATGTTGTGTATGTTTAAATGTTTATTTGATGAGTCATGGCTGTGAAGATGAACGGAACATTCATGATGTATGATTGTTTGTTTTCTTTTAGTTTCACCTTTACTTCAACAATAAACCTGCTACAGACATAATATGCGGAGTTTGTTTGGAGTAGAGCGTTTAGCTGTCTGTCGACACATGCACAAGACGCATTGAGGACAGAACACACATACTTAATGAATGTATGTGTTTTTATAGAGGACTTCATATTGTCTGAACCTGAGGAGGAGGAGGAGGAAGTCCTGTTCATATCACCTGACAAGACTGATTCTGGTGTAAGCACATGTTGCTTTAATCTACAAAGTGAAATTGTTATTTGTTGCCAGTCATACACTCTCAGACTCTGGATTCCATTACAGGACAATGTGGACCTCATGACAGTGTTGCATGGAAAGCCAGTTGAGCATTTGTTACATTTCTTGATATTAAATATTTTATTTCTCGCACTAGTAAGGCAAAACGTTGCACTAGTTAACTAGTGAATGCATTTAGACCTGGTTAGTGTTGGGTGTATGAGCTTCAGGGATGTTATTTTAGGTTTGTTGTTTGTATTCATGTTAGTAAACTTGATTAGTTTTTGTGTTGTGTCTCCTTTCTATTGGCTGTTGGCAACACATGTTTGCAGATGGGTTAAGGGTGAGCCTATTAGAATATGAGAGAGCCTGTTCATGAAGAAGGTCATGACTGAACAGTGTATGAACGTTCAGGGAGAGCAGCTCACTGTTCACTGGTGCTTTTGTTCTTTTGTGAAAAGGTAACGGCAATTAAATAAAGAGATGTTTGTTTCAAATAACAAAAGTTAAAGCTGTGCCTGTTTTTATTGCACAATCAAACTAATTTCATGACAAATAGCCTATATCATAGAATTTTAGTCGACTAAAACTAGACTAAAAGTTAAAAAATGTTGATGACTAAAATGTGACTAAAATCAAATGACATTTTAGTCACAAGACTAAAATAAAAACTAAATCAAAAATTACTGCCAAAATTAACACTGATATGACTACACATACTTATAGGTATGCTTACAATGAAGGGTTAACTACCAAATAATGTAATTGTCAGAAACAGAACTCAGCCTCATAAATATACATTTTTACATGGAGCTCCCAAGGAGCCATGCACAATCACTACCTTCACATAAAATAAACCACATCATAAAGTGCTGCTTACCTTTCAGAGGAATCAAACTTCTGAAAGCAATATGGCGCCCTGCACAAACTTCTCTCAGCAACTACGGTGTCACTGAAGAAAAGTGCAGCATGTGAGCTGTCACTCCAACCAAATCAACCGTGCCTCTGCGCCACCTGCTGGCCAACCGGAACAGACTTACATGTATATCTGCATATCTAATGGTTGTTCTGTATCGTCTTTATTTTTACTTTATCTGTTGTTATGCTGCTCAGGACCTTGTTTTGATGCTGCTGCAATGACTTCATGTTCCTCGGCCACACTTGGAGGAGCTGTTCATGTCCACAGGGAGGAAAGGAGACAGTGTGCTGATGGAGCAAACTCTGTTTACCATGTGGGGTAACATCGGCTTACAAGGATTCAACCTCCAATCTCAAAAACACATTATGGTAAGAAGTCTTATGTCTGTATTTGTGTATTTGTAAATATTAATAAAACAGTTTTACAAATATTTGATTTCACGCCTTTGCGTCTAGATCAATTGATGCGAAAATCGAAGCAAGTGAACCTGTGACTAATTAATCTGGGTCTACGCTGCGTCTTCTGCTGCTGTCCAACAACACTCCGCTGCATCCGTGGCTGGCTGCCGTTAAAAGAAAACAAGCGGTCCAACTGCAGCAGTCATACAGCTAACATCAGGAGGAACATGCTAAACAAACAGTGACACATTCAACAGAAGGAACTCTACAGTACGAGAGCAGGTAGGAGTTTTCTCATAGAAAGACATAGAAAGTGTCATCTAAGAACTTCCCGTTTGTGAGCCCAGAGATAGCGAGTAGGATGTCAAAATGAGTGACAGCATGTAGCTCCGTCAGCAGGATAAAACCTTGTTTGTAGTGCCTTTCAGTGAACATGGAGGCCTTTCTGTTTTTTGGCATGCTCGCTAAAACCACCGCTCAAACAGCGGCACATGTTGTTTTGATTATAAGGTTTTAAGCTAGCAACAGTTAGCTTATAGCATAGCTGGCTAATCCACATCAGTGAAACTAAGCAGACAGCTCACCTTCATCACTGAGGAAGAGGAGTGCACCTTCCTCTCCACCTGCATCAGGACCGTGAACTCACGTCATTCCACGCGTGTTTTAATGGCCTCCAACTAACAGTAAGACCTCTCACTCCTTCTGTCTTTCCTGCTGCTACATGCACACAGACACACACACAGTGACAGAGCCACCAGGGCAGAGTGGGACATCTCTGTTACTGAAGATCTTTGGAGCACTGTCAGGAAACTGATCAGTTCATATTATATATATTATGATATTATTATTATTCTTCGCTAGCTTAATTTAACATCGGCACTCTGTGTGTGTGTGTATCTACACCTGCTACGCGAGCTGCACACTGTCATCACCTTGGTAGCATTAATATGTGGGACAGCCTTTTTACTAATTGACAGATGTAGTTCTTGTGTGTGTTGTGTGTTGCTCTGCTGCTTCTGATGCAAATGTGTGCTTCACTCTTTCATCACTGGCAGTTTATATGATTTAAATCAGGTTGACAGACTGGTGTTTATAGTAAGTGTGTAATGTGGCTGAGGGACAGACTAAAGCTGTGAGAATGCACCTGCTGCTTGTTCTTGGTTTGTGCTGACTTTGATCATGGCTGTTTCATGCTGTTATGTTGTAATTAACCTTAATGAAACAGTGTTAATGCAACAGAGAGCCTTCATTTCTGTAAGGCTGTGTGTATCATGTGCTTTGTCTCTCCCTCAATGACATGATGAAGCTACTGTGTCACATCCTGTCATTACAACTACAGCTGCACCAGTTGATTAATGTGATTTAATAGTATGTGAAGCAACCTGGTCAATATTAGTCATCTTCTCTGCTTTGCTCCTAAATTATGGAGCTGTGATGCTGCCCACCAATGATCCTAGACTTTTGTCAGTCACACACTCTGCTGCCTGCCATTGTCATTCCATGTCAGCCATTTTGGGTCTGTGGTAAAGTACAGTGTATTGTTGCTGACAACACATGCTGTAGAGTTCTATAGGTGACCAGGTGTATCTGCATATTGGTAGTATTGATGGTGTGGGAACATTCAGATCTTCAACAGTGCAGCTACATTGGAAGTACATAGATTAGAGTAGAATAGAGCATGTCCTTCCTGCACTGGAAGTGGCTGCACTGTTGAAGATCTAAATGTGGCTCGTTTGTCTTTGCTGGTGTTCTTGTCTGTTAGTTAATGTGTGGGTTTTCTGGTTGAAAGATGTGATGCTAATGTGTGATAAGCTATTTTAAATGATTTGACAACACTGTGAGGTCATTCATGTGATTTACATGACCTTCGATGACTTGGTGTTTTCCTCTTGTCGTTCCATGTCAGCCATTTTGTCTGTTAAAACAGTGGGTGTTGTGGCTAACAAAATCTAAACCTGTAGATAATTAGCTGCCCCTTTGTAATAATATTGACACTTTTTCTGCTAATTGCATTATGTAATTGTTGATCACAATGAGAGATTAACAGGAGTACAGGATTACTAATGAATTTTGAGTTCATTCGATTAGCTTAAATCAGTTGTTGGTAATGTTTGCTGACAGTCCTAGTATCTGGATCATGGCTGTTTCAGGCTGTTCACTTTAAAGAGGGTGTGTTAAAGCACCAGAGCTGCTGAACTCCTTGTGTGTGAGAGCCTGTTTGGTTTATGTCATTTGAAATTGAACATGATCAAAGTGTCGTGCGTTCACATTAACTTTATTAATACCCATGGAGTCATTGGGTTGTGTTAGCAGCATATACAAGAACTGACAGTAAACACAATGCATGTTTTGATGATTTTCTGTGTCCTCTTCACAGATACTGTGTGTTGATACCCCAGTATTTTCTGAGCCAGTCATCTACAAAGTAAGTTACTAACAGCCACAACTGTTATGTTGTGTTATTTTAAATGATACAATGATTCTGTACATGGTTTGTAAACCTTCAGCTGTAATGGAAACAGTAGTGCTTTTTATATTGTTTGAATGGAAATGTAACTGTGCCCTGACAGATTTGTTTTCTTCTTTTCTTCTTCTTAGAATTCTTTTCTTCTTTCACATTAAAAAGAAGAAAATTAATCATAATATTAATTAATAATAATTAAGAAGGAGAGGTTGGTGTCTTTAGATAAGCATGTGTTTCAGAGATTCAGTGTAGTTTTGAGTGTGAGTACCAGTATGTGTTTGGCTTGGTGTGCTGCTGATTTTGATTGAGCTTTGTATTCTTTCAGGTCTTGTATATATTCAAAATGAGTACTGTGATTAAGTTTGTGCGGCATTATTATCAATACGTAGGGAGTGGCAGAGATGCCTGATTGTCAGGGCTCCTTGTACAAACAGAGCACAGTGTTGAGTAATAGGGCATAGAAACTTCAAGGTCCACCAAAGAAACTGTTATTACTAACAGCAGCGTTACAGTGAGGAAACATACAATAATTATTCTGTAACCCTATTCCCAGTTTGTTTGGGTGTTGTCAGAGCTTATTGCCTTTGATTAGGTGGTTGTTGTTGCAAAGAGCGTAAGGGAACCGCACAGCCTCTGCTCTCTTGTTTCTGTGGTCCTGTAATACCTTTCATTCTGCTCTGTAGCCACTTAAGGTTTATATCCATTTTGATGTTGTTGTTGTCACATACACACTGTCACAAATGTGTAATTGAACGCTGGCTATCATACACAGGAAGAGGGATGCGATAGACGTGTATCCAGTGATTAGCCTGGCTGCCTCTCTAAACCCCTCTGGAAATGGTAAAAGCATTTCAATCATGAGAGACTCAGCGAACTGAATGAGAAAGATTTATTAAGTACAAAGTTTGAATGTGCATTGGCGTCCTAGACCCCATCGCGAAGACCACATCCGGAAAGGGGGGAAAACGCAAGAGGAGAGGCTGCTGGATCATAAGATCCCCCCCGGGGTCTAGACCTGGTGGTGGTGGAGAGCTGGAGGGCAGGAAATAGAAGGCCTTACTGGCGTGGATCTGGTGGTGCTTGGGGTGGAGGAGGGTTGCCGGGTTCGATCAGAAGACAGCTGGAGAAGAGACGAAGACTTTTAAATTTCGTGCTAAGCTGTGATTGGTCAGGAGAGGGATGGAAAGCGACAGCTGATTGGTGAGGGAGGTGCTTTCTATTAAGCACCTGACTAAGAGAGCGGAAGAGAGGGGGAGCAGAGGAGCGAGGGATAGAGGGAGAAAGATTAGGAAGCGGATAGGGATAAATGGTGAATGATGGGAAATAGAGTCTTCTTGATTGAACTTACGCTGAGAGCTACATTTCAATCATGAGAGACTCAGCGAACTGAATGAGAAAGATTTATTAAGTACAAAGTTTGAATGTGCATTGGCGTCCTAGACCCCATCGGGAAGACCACATCCGGAAAGGGGGGAAACCGCAAGAGGAGAGGCTGCTGGATCATAAGATCCCCCCAAAACAGAGACAGAGATGAGAATTGAGGTCAATACTTACATATCTGGGCTCTAGGTGGAAATCATGTAAAATGAAAGACAATTGTTAAAAAGAATGCATAACATGACAGCAATCTACGGACTTGATGCCTTGAGAGGGGGAAGGAGAAACAGAGCTTAGCGAGTTAGGGATTAAGCTAGGGACAGCATAGGAAGAGGAGGGTTTAGGAAGTCGAGGAAGGCGTAGAAGAGTTTAGCGAGCGTGAGCTCGAGCTGATGAAAACATGGAGAGTTTAGCGAGCATGTGCTCAAGCTAAGGAAGCACGGGAAAGCATGGAAAAGGAATTTGTTTAAACAAAGCCCAACGGCTGAGATTGTGTTAAAATGAAGCCTAAAACGAAGCCCACAGGCTGAAATTGTGTTGTTTATACAGCCTAATCAGAAATTAAGCATGGTTCAAGATTTGCACCACCACCAGTAAGAGATGAAAACTTACATAATGGAATCACACCAATAATATGATTAATAAGCATATCAGCTAGGCCAGAAGGGCCTGAAAGTGAACGAGTGGTGAGATATGACGGAGCATGCTCGTTGGCAGGAATATCTTAGATATATTGCCTGGTATGAATTAAGCCCACTGGCATGATGGCATTGATTAAGTGACCTGTCTGAAATAAAACTCGCTGCTGTGAAAGCATAGCTAAATGGCCTTGTAAGATCCGAAGCCCACTGGCTATGAATGCATTGATTTAAGGCCTTGCGTAAATGAAGCCCGCCAGTAGAAGGTGCATTGATATGAGGCCTAGGGAATGCCGTGAGAATGAAGTTAGCAGACATGAATTGACGATACAGCGGTAATAGGTGAAACTCACCAGGGACGGAGATTTCTGAGATACGAGCACATGTTCGGTGTTTTGGAGAATACAGGAAGTGAAGATCATCGACCAAGTGGTTGCAGAGATGGAGGAGATACCTTGAGCTGACAGAATGAAGCCCGCTGGCTGAGATGCACGGATAATGCTTTGAATGAAACGAAGCCCACTGGCTGACAGTACATTAATTATAAAGCTTGAGGGAAAGCTGAGAGGATAGAGAAAAGGAGGGCATGGAGATAACATACATGATTCGAGCATTACACCACCACCAGTAATATGATGAAAACTCACATAATGATGAAATCACGTAATAATATGATTAACAATTCTACCAGCTAGGCCAGGTGGGCCTGAAGATGAATGTGTAGAGAGAAGATGACTCATTGGTTGAATGGCCTTGTGTGAAACAAAGCCCATTGGCTATGATAGCATTAGTTATATGGCCTGCATGAAAGCACCCACTGCTGTGATAGCATAGCTAAATGGCCTTGCATGAACCGGAGCCACTGAGTTGCTGCTGAAGTAGTTGCACCTATTCTAAAGGAATGACCCTAATAATGATTAGGGGATAATGGGGATCTGAAGAGAGGTTGTATGTAGTGAGCATAGAACCAGTTCCTAGACAGAGGGAGATTCCTGTGATAACCGAGGGACTTGAGGATCTAAATTGGGGCAAACCTGTAAATAACCGCTCATGGATTTAAAAGGACAGAAGGATGAATTAGTGCGGGCTGACTTCTGAACATGCACCACTGCATTTAGGGTGAAACGGCAGCTGTAGTGGTTAGATGGAATACTAGTTCTGAGAAGGTGACTTCTAGAAGGACTGAACGAATGGGAGGCCTACTCTAAGAAAGCCAAAAGCTAAGCGAAGAGAGATTCCAGGAGAGAATCAACAGAAGGAGAAATACACCTGATCTGGTTTGAAACCAATTAGTGGAGAATTGAAAGGGTTATAGGCCACGGAGATTCTAGAGGAGAGGGAGAAGCCTTCGAATGCCTTTAATAGTATAACTGCAGGTTTGAGAAATAACCTGAAATTGAAATGCATGTGAGCCGACAAGGTTCTGATGTGAGGTAGTATGAACCACCAGGAGCACCCTTATCTGAACTAAATGCGTTTCCAATGATGAACCCAAATGAAGCAAGCCCGGCTATGGGATAGATTGCATGCAGCACCGAAGAGACAGAATTGTGAGAATTTAAAGGCCGGCATCTAGCGAACCACTGGCCTTGGAGGAAAGAACCCCCCAAAACCCACAGATGGGCTCCATCTGGAACAACCCGAGAGAATTGGATGAAGGCACTACGTCATCATTAAAAGAATAACACCATGTTGCAGAACTGATGAAGCTGCTTGGATGAGCAGCGAAACGTCTTCAGGAAAACTCTACAAGTCCAGATGCCTTGCTTCAATCTTCTCTACTTATGATGACCTGGATGACTGAGAATCTTCATCAACATGTTGCAGAGCTCTTAGCAGGTGAGACCAGATCCGCAGATCACGCTGCAGCCTTGGTTCAAGGCAACATGGACACGGAAGATAGGAACTGCGGAGGAGCGTCCAGAGGGGAGATAAGAAAGGTTGGCCCTATGCAGTGTTGGGGAGATAACGGATTACATGTACCGACGTTATGTATTTAGAATACAAAATGAGAGTAACTGTATACCGTTACGTTTACACTCTAAAGAGATGGTAATCAGAATACTGTTACATTGATGAAATCAGTGGATTGCATGACGGTACTTTCCCGTGTTGCTGCAGGTGCGGGCGACAGAGAGGACGGAGCAGCCGGACTGATGGGGGTCAGAGTCTGAATCGCTGCGTACTTAATGCTCCTCCGACATGATGCCGGTTCACCGTTAGCGTCACTTTGATAAGTGAACTAGTTAGCCGTTAGCTGCTAGTTAACTCCGTCCAGACATGATGCTGATGAACATTTAAGTATGAACGTGTGATTGCAGTCAGCTGGTTTTATACATGGGTCTGTTTGACAATGACATTGATTCTGTGTGTAAAATGACTTTTGGTTGCATTGTTTAAAAAAATATTAGTCTGTCATTACGTTCCGTTTCTGTTTCTCTAAATAGAAGAACATTGATGGAACAATCTGGACATTTTCTATTGAATGTTTTATCGCGTCCTTTGTAGTCAGCAGGGGCTGATGGCTGCGTTCAATCACTTAAAATGCAATTCAATGTGTGAGTAATCCAAGTATTCAGAATACGTTACTCAGACTGAGAAATGAAACGGAATACATTACAAATTACGTTTTGGGCATGTAATCTGAATTCAGTAACTGAATACATTATATATTTTTTTTAAACTAATATTTATTTTAATAATTAATAATATATAACCGTTTGACCTGTAAAACCATATGAATTTATACGTAGCAAAATACCCATTAACGACGGCATAGCGAACTCGCTTGTCTAATACATGTAAACACGAGCACATGGCTACTTAATATGCAGACTACGTCATCGTCATGATGGATAGTGGATCGACTCGCGTTATAAATTACACACGTCAGGTAGTAAGCTCCATGCAGCTGATCCGAAGATGACTAAACAGTGATTTCTGAGGAGAAAATCATCCAGCATGTGAGCATAGAGGGAACTCTAGCTTCTTTAGCAGGATCTGGCATAAGGCTTTGACGCGAGATTGAAGATTCAGGTACTAATGCAAATGAGACGAACGGTGAAATATATATATTTTAAATCCCAAATGCCGAAAAGATTCCATTGCAACAGGCGAATGGAGGAATCTAAATGGGTCAGAGAAGTCGGCTCCCAGGCCCATGAATAGATAAGTTTAAAGCGCTATCCGCTGGCATAAAGAGGGGACAAAGGTTCGGCGTAATCAGACTAATTGCTGAAATGGGCCGGAGCGAGGAGCGGACAGATCGAATAATGCCATTCTACAGGAGTATTGCGTGTGGCTATGCCGATGGGGCTTGTACGAGAAGACGAGAGCGGAGGGGATTTATATACGGTAGCCCCTCTAGTTCTTTCTGCTCAGAGACTATTGAGTTTTCATATCGTGCCGATTAGATTTTTTTTTTTTTTTTTTTTAAATTTATACCTGTGAAACTGAGAGGAAATAAAACAGACATGAACCAGAGAGTTGACAAACGCGAAATGAGGATTTGAAAACCGTACTGCGCACGGACCTGGGGTGCGTATCCTTGTAGGCGCTACAGATGAGGAGAGGTGACAGCCATAATATGACGGCCTTGTATATCCGTGGCAGATAGAGAAAAGGTTAAATGCTGAATGCCATGGCGGTAGGCTGAAGCACAGAGGGACACGGAGCAGTGAGCCCGCGAGCGCCACATGAATTGCCGAGATTATTTGGGACCCCGGCGAACATGGCCAAATACGGAGTCCAGTCCACAGACCAGGCTACTAGCCGAATAGTGAGAAAGGGCTGCTAACTGGAAGTGATATTGATAGAATATGTTTTCCGGCTATTTGAGATGGGGGTCTCCGGTAAAGAGCTAGATAGTGCATTCTTGGCGTCTCTCCGGGAAAACTGAGCACATACATCCTGAAAGACGCTGAAAGACTAGAAACTGCCCGATGGATCAGATCGCTGACAGCCGGGGATCTGCAGATGAGGACGGCTGAGAATTTAGCTAGATGCCACAGATTTATGACGCTGAGGAGATTGCGGGATGAGGTTTACTAAAATATTGTCCCTGCCTGCAGAATTAATGTCATATGTTAGCGGATTGCGAAATGAAGGGCCTACCTATAGGAGGGGCAGGCCGAGCAGACGCCAGAGTGTAGCAGGAAGATGGTGGAGGAGAACGGGAGATCGGTGGCTGAGATCAAGTGGCTGGATCGGCAGGGACCGCAGGAGCAGGAGATGTGGACTCTACGACTGCCTTCAGGTGGAGGTCGACTGATTGAAGAAACAAAGACTGGCACTGGCAGTGTTTGATTGAGCGTGTCGAGGGAATAAGTGGAGTAGCGGCAGCGGGAGAGTAAGCGTTCCTTCGTTTAGCCCTGGGAGCAGAGGAGGCTGACTTCTCGCTCCTTTTACCGGCCGCGGGAGCCGCTGCGGGTGCAGGGGAGACGGAATTTGGATCTGATGTTGGATTAAGTGAGTTCAGGAGGAGGAATAATGCCAGTTGATTGCAGCGTAGAGCAGCGCAGAATCGTTGCCGGGTTCGATCAGAAGACAGCTGGAGAAGAGACGAAGACTTTTAAATTTCGTGCTAAGCTGTGATTGGTCAGGAGAGGGATGGAAAGCGACAGCTGATTGGTGAGGGAGGTGCTTTCTATTAAGCACCTGACTAAGAGAGCGGAAGAGAGGGGGAGCAGAGGAGTGAGGGATAGAGGGAGAAAGATTAGGAAGCGGATAGGGATAAATGGTGAATGATGGGAAATAGAGTCTTCCTGATTGAACTTACGCTGAGAGCTACATTTTTGTAACTTCTATACAGATCCACAGTTTACTAAACATTGCAGATTGACACTAAGAGGCAAGAGATGGTGTAAACTAGCACACAGAAAGATGTTTTATATAGGCTACTATGAATGAGCTGAGACACTCCATAAATCATGTGTACAGGTGTACCTGAAGGGGCAGATGAAAGCTACAGACAGCAGGTCATCAGCTCTAACAGAAGAGACGACTCAACAAAAAGGCACGAGACGTCGTACAATATGTGGTCTTAATAATACAGTTACATTGTTCTAAGTGTTTTGTTGTTGGATTTCAGTTACCACCCCCATGTACGTTGGTATCAGACGGTCAACTGTGCAGTTGCAAGAGTGAACTTGGTGAACCCAGAAAGTCAGCGCTGTGATTTCTTCTCTGACAGAGTCATCTACAGGTCTGTCAGGACCAGACCACCAGTGTTTGCTCACTCACTTTCATCACATCCAACATTCAGTGGAACTTTCTGTCCAGAGCATTTTACACTGGTGGTAGTGGGTACATGTTCGGCATGCCAGTCTGTAAATTAGACAAACAAACGGTGTGACACACTTCCGGGTTACAGTTTAATGTAAATCTCATTCAGTCACTTTCCTTTGGTGCTACTGTGATTGTTCTGTATTCTGTTGTTTCTGAATAATACAGCTGTCTCATAATTGGATTTAAAGGAAATCTACATTTAATTTGTGATTACATTATCATGAAATTTGATTGGCCTAACATTATACTAATTTAGCAAAGATATCTTTACTCTGCTGCAGTTACATTCATTCATGTCAGGGAACAAACTTCTTTGTTTGCACAGACTCAATATACCCGCCCTCATTTGTGTCAGATTTTCATTGTATACATTACGTAACAGTAGAATAAAGCTTGCCCATCTGATTCCTAAGACCTTCTATCAGCAGCAAATATGTAACTTGGTTGTTGGTGCATTTCTTGACTGTCAGTATACATGATTCCTTGTGGTTGCTCACCTGTGGGAAGCTTCCAAGAAATTATAGTGGTTTATTGGTTCACCCTGACAAAGAATGAGGAGGGATATAGGGGAAGATTATAGAGTTTGAGAGATGATCATGAAACAATGTAGAATATTAATGTTCCCTTTTGTGTTTTTGCAAATTGAAATCGTAAATTGCCTTAAATGCTTCCGAATTGCAAACAAGTGACCTGGTATGGAGGAAACTTGGAGTGTGTTGATGCCCTCTTTTTGTTCTGCAGTGGCAGAGTGAATGGTCGTCAGTACAGAGCCGACCTGGAGCTTTACCAGAATATTGTTGCTGAACAGTGCTGCTGGGAAATGAAGTCCAACGAACCTGTTCTCAAACTAGTCAAACAGCAGCAGGGACACCGGGAAAGACTTGTCAGGACTAAGGTACTCAACTTGTGTTCAGTCTACAGCAGAAATATAGAATTTTTCCACATCATCTTTTGATTGATTTAAAAGGTGATTTATCTTTCTAGAATATTTTTGTGAAAATGTTACTTTTGAATTATTAGTCAGTTGGAAAAAATATTCTCCCTTGCTGTCAAAGTAAATAGTGGCCAGTATAGAGTAAGTAATAAGAGTAATCAGAGTAAGTAATTCTCACGAAATACTAAGTGGTATCAAGAAGTATGAAAAAAAACATATAAAATAAATAACATTAAAAAAAACTATGAAACCTGTAGTAATATACAAATGGTCCACCAGAGGGAGCCAGCGCGAGTGCATACACTCAACAAAAATATAAACGCAACACTTTTGTTTTTGCTCCCATGTTTCATGAGATGGACTTGAAGATCTAAACTTCATTCCAGATACACAATATTACCATTCCTCTCAAACATTGTTCACAAATCTGTCTAAATGTGTGATAGTGAGCACTTCTGCTTTGCTGAGATAATCCATCCCACCTCACAGGTGTGCCACATCAAGATGCTGATCTGACATCATGATTAGTGCACAGGTGTACCTCAAACTGCCCACAATAAAAGGCCACCCTGAAATGTGCAGTTTTGTCTCACAGCAAAATGCCACAGATGCCACAAGCATTGAGGGAGCGTGCAATTGGCATGCTGACAGCAGGAATGTCAACCAGATCTGTTGCTCGTGCATTGAATGTTCATTTCTCCACCATAAGCCGTCTCCAAAGGCGTTTCAGAGAATATGGCAGTACATCCAACCGGCCTCACAACCGCAGACCACGAGTAACCACACCAGCCCAGGACCTCCACATCCAGCAGGTTCACCTCCGAGATCGTCTGAGACCAGCCACTCAGACAGCTGCTGAAACAATTGGTTTGCATAACCAAACAATTTCTGCACAAACTGTCAGAAACCGTCTCAGGGAAGCTCAACTGCATGCTCGTCGTCCTCATCGGGGTCTTAACCTGACTCCAGATCGTCGCCGTAACAGACTTGAGTGGGCAAATGCTCACATTCGATGGCGTCTAGCACGTTGGAGAGGTGTTCTCTTCACGGATGAATCTCGGTTTACATTGTTGAGGGCAGATGGCAGACAGCGTGTGTGGCGTCGTGTGGGTGAGTGCTTTGCTGATGTCAATGTTGTGGATCGAGTGGCCCATGGTGGTGGTGGGGTCATGGTATGGGCAGGCATCTGTTATGGACGAAGAACACAGGTGCATTTTATTGATGGCATTTTGAATGCACAGAGATACCGTGATGAGATCCTGAGGCCCATTGTTGTGCCATACATCCATGAACATCACCTCATGTTTCAGCAAGATAATGCACGGCCCCATGTTGCAAGGATCTGTACACAATTCTTGGAAGCTGAAAATGTCCCAGTTCTTGCATGGCCAGCATACTCACCGGACATGTCACCCATTGAACATGTTTGGGATGTGCTTGACCGGCGTATACGACAGCGTGCACCAGTTCCCACTAATATCCAGCAACTTCGCACAGCCATTGAAGAGGAGTGGACCAACATTCCACAGGCCACAATAGACAATCTTATAAACTCTATGCGAAGAAGATGTGTTGCACTGCATGAGGCAAATGGTGGTCACACCAGATACTGACTGGTTCTGAGTCCCCAGACCGCCAATAAAGCAGAAACAAAATGCACATTTCAGGGCGGCCTTTTATTGTGGGCAGTTTGAGGTACACCTGTGCACTAATCATGATGTCAGATCAGCATCTTGATGTGGCACACCTGTGAGGTGGGATGGATTATCTCAGCAAAGCAAAAGTGCTCACTATCACACATTTAGACAGATTTGGGAACAATGTTTGAGAGGAATGGTAATATTGTGTATCTGGAATGAAGTTTAGATCTTCAAGTCCATCTCATGAAACATGGGAGCAAAAACAAAAGTGTTGCGTTTATATTTTTGTTGAGTGTAATTCCGGCGCGGTCAACTAATTCCGGTGCGGCCTCGCGGTAGCAGCCAGCCAGAGAAGCTCCGCACACCGCGGGTGTATTAAGTTGTTTTTCGTAATTTATTCCTACTCTAAACACTCTACTTCGTACTAAATCGAAGTATAAGCGGTCAGGCACTGCAATAATGCGTCTTTTTCGGACTTTCTTCGTGGTCTTCATCGCTTTTGGAGCACTTTTATCATGCCGCGTCTCGGCCGTGACGGAAACACGCCAGGGCTCCATTGTTTACACCAGGGATCAGCTGATGAATCTCCAGCACAGCGGAATGAATGGCCAGCGACACGAAATCCCCAAAGAACTAAGAAGGAAACAACGCGGAAGCAGAGGGGGCAAAAGAAGACAGCTGAGGAAAAGAAGATACAAGCCGTATCTTCCTTCTATCGTCATGGGTAATGTTAGATCACTGGGTAATAAGATGGAAGAGTTAACATCTCTCACAAAGAGCGAGTGTGTGTTTCGTGAGGCGTCTGTAATGTGCTTTACAGAGACGTGGCTGCACGCAAACATACCGGACTCTACCGTGAGTTTAGCCGGCTTTCAGTTGGTACGGGCGGACAGGAACTGCACCGAGAGCGGCAGGAAGAAAGGAGGGGGACTTGCGCTCTACGTGAACAACCGGTGGTGCAGCCCGGGACACGTTACGGTAAAGGAGTGTGTATGCAGCCCGGACATTGAACTGCTAGCGGTGAGTCTACGTCCATATTATTTGCCCAGAGAGTTCTCTCACGCCATTGTACTCGTTGTTTACATTGCTCCCTCGGCTGAGGCGTCGCGGGCTACTGACGTCATCAGCTCTGTGACCGCGAGGCTTCAGACCCAGCACCCTAATGCCTTCATAGCGATTTCTGGCGATTTTAACCATGTTAATCTGAAATCAACTCTGCCCACTTTCAAGCAGTTTGTGGACTGTAAAACAAGAGAAAATAAAACTCTAGATTTACTGTATGCTAATGTTAAAGAGGCATACAGCTCCATAGCTCTCCCTCCCTTGGGCAGATCAGACCATAGCCTAGTCCACCTCAAACCCCAGTATATACCAGCAGTACAGCGGCAGCCGGTGACCACCAAAACTGTACGGAGGTGGACACCGGAAGCCCTGGAGACCCTGCAGGGATGTTTTGAGGTGACTGACTGGGATGTGTTCTGAGACACCCACGGTGAGGATGTAGACACACTCACAGACTGTATCACAGAATATGTTAATTTTTGTACAGATTCTCTAATCCCCACCAGGTCAATACGCTGCTTTCCAAACAACAAACCATGGGTGACAAAGGACATCAAGGCATCACTCAACAGAAAGAAGACAGCCTTCTTGAGTGGAGACAGAGAGGAGATGAGGAGGGCCCAGGCAGAGGTGAAGGAGAAGATTGGAGAGGGCAAGGAGAGCTACAGGAGGAAGCTGGAGAGCCAACTTGCCCGGAACAACTTGAGGGAGGTATGGAGTGGCATGCGAACCATCACCGGGCACAATAGGATCTCCGACCAGCTGATGGATGGAGATCTGCAGGAGGCCAACCAGCTGAACCTGTTTTTCAACAGGTTTGATAGTCCACTCCCTGACCACCCTCCCCCTCCCTGTGATCCACCATTAACACCTGTCTATAATAACAATGTACTTCCTCCTCCTCCCCCTCCCCCTAACCATACTAACCAGTTTCACCTCCCCATCAATAACATCACCCTGCCCCCCTTACCCCACCTTCCATTAACAACCCCCCACCCTCCCCCATCAGATCTCTCTCTCTGCTCTTCTGTGTCCACAGTTACCATCACCACAGAAGATGTGAGGAGGGAGTTCAGTCGCCTACGACCGGGAAAAGCTGCAGGACCGGACGGACTCAGCCCCAGAGTACTCAGGGACTGCGCCACACAGCTGTGTGGGGTCTTCCAGCACATCTTCTCCCTGAGTCTGAGCCTGATGACTGTCCCTGCCCTGTGGAAGACAACATGCCTTGTTCCTGTGCCCAAGACCAAACATCCAAGCACACACAGCGACTACAGACCAGTTGCTCTGACTTCACATGTGATGAAGTCTCTGGAGAGGCTGGTCCTGAAACACTTGCGTGCTGTTGTGGAACCATCGCTGGACCCCCTGCAGTTTGCTTACCAGCCCCGTATTGGAGTGGAGGACGCCATCATCTACCTGCTGCACAGAGCACACACCTACTTGGAGGAGGCAGGTAACACTGTTAGAATCATGTTCTTTGATTTTTCCAGTGCGTTTAACACCGTGCAGCCTGCCCTTTTGAATAGGAAGCTCCTGGACATGCAGGTAGAGACCCCACTGGTCACCTGGATCACTAACTATCTTACAGGTCGACCACAATTTGTGAGGCTGAGGAACACCGTCTCGGACACGATAGTGAGCAGCACGGGGGCACCCCAGGGCACGGTACTGTCTCCATTCCTGTTCACACTCTATACATCGGACTTCAGACACTGCTCACAGTCCTGCCACCTGCAGAAGTTCTCGGATGACTCTGCCATTGTGGGCTGTACCAGCAGAGGTCGGGAGGCGGAGTATATGAGTGTGGTGGACAGCTTTGTGGAGTGGTGCGGACAGAACCACCTGCAGCTGAATGTCACAAAGACAAGAGAGCTGGTGGTGGACTTCAGGAAGCACCAGACACTCCCAAACCCAGTCAGCATCAAGGGTACCAACGTGGACATTGTGGACAGCTACAAATACCTGGGTGTCCACATTGACCACAAACTGGACTGGTCCACAAACGCAGAGGCAATATACAGGAAGGGACAGAGTCGCCTGTATCTACTGAGGAGACTCAGGTCCTTTAACGTCTGCCAGACCATGCTGCAGATGTTTTACCACTCGGTGGTCTCCAGTGTCATCTTCTACGCTGTAGTGTGCTGGGGCAGCAGGATGAAGACGGCCGACACCAACAGACTCAACAAGCTCATTAGGAAGGCTGGCTCGGTGCTGGGAGTGGAGCTGGAGTCTGTGGTGGAGGTGACGGAGAGGAGGATACTGAGGAAACTCCTCAGTATTCGTAACAACACGTCTCACCCCCTGCACGACACACTGCTGTCCTACAGGAGCACATTCAGCGGTAGACTGAGACTACCGAGGAGCAGCACAGAACGCCACAGGAGGTCCATCCTGCCAGTGGCCATCAGACTGTATAACTCCTCCCCTTTCTGTAGGGAGAAGCGCTAGATAATCATGTCAGGCATCACTGTCATTCCCTCCACTTGTCTATATTATGTTTACTTAGCACCTTACATCTCCATATTTGTATCCATGTATCATATATTGTGCTTATACTGCGTACTGTACTCTTATTTTGGATTATAGTGACACTTATACTTATACTCTGTACTTAACTGCATTTATTGTGACTTGATACCTCTGGCACAAGAATTTCCTTTGGGATTAATAAAGTTTTATCTTATCTCTTATCTTATCTTATCGTAGGTCCATCAACTCCTATTATAATACTACATTTTAATATCAGAGCCATAACAACATGGAATCATGCATTTCTTAATGTAAGGGTTTCATTTGTGAGGACATGTCAAAGTTCATGATCATAAATTCAGCTTCACATTCTTCATTTCACTGCTTCTAAGACAAAAACATGTTCTGACCTGAAATCACAGTCAGTGATTCAAATGAAAGTGAAACATCAACATTTAAAGCACAAAGTTGAAGCTGCTGTCACTTCCACACACTCAGCTACACACAGCACAGACTCACTGAGGAACCAGGACCCAATCCAAACCCAGCATGTAGAGGCTGAGTGAATGTGGTGCTGAAGGTGTGGAGGTGGATCAGTGTGTCAGAGGAGACTCTGTAGAAGGACAGAGTGCCAGCAGGACAGTCCACATACACTGCTGCTCTGTCAGAGACAGAGGAGGAGGAGATGGATGTTCTTCTGTTATTGTGCCAGACAGAGTAACCACGATCAGAGCAGAACAGACTCCAGGACTGATTGTTTCCTCCAAACCAGCAGTCATCACTGCCTCCTTTCCTTCTGATTCTTCTGTAACTCACTGATATTTTAACCCCTCCTCTCCACTCGACCTCCCAGTAACAGCGACCAGTCAGAACATTTCTACACAGCAGCTGTTCCCACCAGTCAAATCTGTCTGGATGATCAGGATATGGCTGCTCCTCCTCCACATGTGTCACCTTCCTGTTGTTGTCAGACAGTTTGAGCTTTGTGTTCACTGAGTTTGTGTCGACTTCAAGTTGATAGAAATCTGATGGAGAGAAAAAGACACAGCTGCAGTTTATCATCTGACACATCTGATGGCTTCATTCTGTCTTTACTGACTGATGTGTTGTTCATTCATACAAAGTTTATCATCAGACTTTTTGTCACTAATGTTTGAATGAACAAACACACAACTATCAGCTTTGTGTTCAAACACAAACTGGATATTTGCAGCAATGTGAGTAAAGACAGACGACACATTTAGAACATGAGAAGAACAGCAGCATCAACTATATCATTGGATAAAGAGCATCATCCAAAAGCTCCATACAGGAACATACACAACTACACTCACACATGCACACACACACACAGATCTTCAAAATAAAAGACCCCCCCCCCACACACACACACACACACTTACACAGACACACACTGATTTTTCAAAATAAAAGCCTCTAATTCATTACACAGCTAACTAGCGCTAGCCACCCCTACAAATCGGTCAGGACTACTACCCTCTGAGGTTTGGTAGTGATCGGATAAACAGTGTTGACCTAACCCCCCTCATAGGAAATAATGGGAAACTGGTGAGATCCCTGACAAAACCCAGCTAACTTTGGAAGCCTATCAGTCTGGCATGCCTCTACACGGAATATTCATTTCAACTGCAAACTGCTCATAAGGAGTTGGACTTTATCATACTGAGTCCTCATGTTCATGTCTTTTACCAAACTTCATAAAATAGCAGCCAAAGTCACATCCACATCTTTAGGATTCCTCCATTCAGAATGAATGGAGAAGCTTGGGGCCTATTAAACCTTATATAAAACCAATCAGAAACACTGTAAAACCATGAAATGTCATCAGTGGCATCTTTCACATATGCCGGTGATCAGGAATGAGGTTTGGTGGTATATAATGGGGCGGACCGGCAGCAGAGTGTGGGTGAGCGCGCATTGGCCCACTCAAAATTTCTTGTGAAATGTTCTAGGTTATATATACAATAGTTATTTCTATTTTCTTTCCTGTTTAGTTCTTCTGTCCTTATGTTCCTTTCTTTGGTTGGGATTGTTGGTGCATTATCATTGAGGGTTTTTCCTGTAGAACAGACCAAAAGTCCAGTTCATATGTTCACTGGGCCGAAGCCTCTGTCATAAAATCAATAATGTCATAATATGCCACCAGTACTGTTGTCCACAGGATGAAATCACACGTTTAAAAATTATTATTATTTATATATATTTAACATTTCACCACAAGATGGCAGCAAACATGGTCAAACTCTCACCACCCTGTTTGCCAGTGATCTGTGCAAGTGGAAATGGAAGAGGAATGTGAGGGCAAGACATCTTGCACATTGAAACCTGTGTTGGAGCCAGACCTGCCCCCTTTACTGCAGCTGAGAGCCCAGTCTCTTCCTTCTCATCAGAGGTCCCTCGTTAATGGCGGGGTTACGTTCCAAAAATAACCCGCAAAAGGTGAAATCCGTGAAGTGATGGGCTTTATTTTTTACAGTTATTCTAGATGCTTTAAGGCTGTGAACCCCTCACTACACACTTTATACTCCTTTCTCTCCTGTTCAAACACTGTCAGAGTTCAAACCTTCATAAAAATAAGTCCAGTGTTACAGAATGAAACCAAAGCACAAAGCAAAATAAAAGGAAATATAATAACTGAAGATTAAAAAATGGTTTGTGAAATGGAAGTTGTGGCGGCTGCACTAAAATGAATGATAAGTTAATGTGGTCTGTTCAGAGCTGTCAGTAAAAGCTTGTTTAACTGGTTTCGGCTGTCCCGCCTAACAAATGAAGAGATTGCTTCCAAAACGCTATAAATCCAGAAAAAAGTGTTTTCTTTCCCAAAAAGGGTTTATATGAAACTTCTAGTTTATGTTTCAAACTGTAATATATCATCATGAGTTTGTAATAACATCAAAAAATCTAATCTATATTTCGATTTTAAAAATTTATTCAACAATCAAATCTTTTTTCCACCCAAAAAGCTATAAATCCATTTCATCACAAAATTCATTTTATGTATTTATATATGTATTTCTAATAATATTATTTCGCCGGCTGTCAGTTGATCCGCATGAAAAACAAAAGTTTTTCTCTGTAGTATGCGAACAGTGGCCGGTATTTTCCCTCCAGCTGAGTTTCGGGATTCTGTATGGAAGGCTTCCGCTTTTTTCCCATGGAAGGAAAGAGGACTGCCTCATGGATACCGTCAAAGTTATTCATTTCACATAGCTAAAACACTCATTTAAAAGACGACTGGACATACTTTCTATCTACTGACAGGGCTCCATGACAGTTGGAAAGCTGCCCCGTGATTGGTTGAATGGAAATGCTGCATTGTGCTGAAAATCAGGGCGTTTGTAGCAGATTGGGAAAAAAGGGAAGAAACGGTGCAGGGAAACATGGCGGATAACGTGTTTTGTTACAAATTGATTAAAAACTTTAAACAGAGACCCCGTGTGAAACTTATTTTGGTGGTAACTCGTTTTCTAATAATGCTGCTCACAGCTCAGTGTCTCAGTGTCTTCACTCTTCAGTCCATCAGTCCAGTCTGACCCTTTGGATGAGATTCTTTGTGTCTGAGTCCTGCCTGCTTTTGGACTGTGGAGCTGTTTATTCCTGTGTTTGGACCTTTTCAACCCTTTGTGGTCTCTTATTGGATTTTGTCCTTTGTCTGCTTTGGTTGTCTCTGTTATGTCCCAGGCTGAGGGGAAACCCACACACAGCATGTCTGCACCTCCCCACTCGTCCCCACTCTCAGATCGGCAGCTACACGGGCTGGTTTCAGTGTTAGGCTGCAGTTCATGAACTCAGAGCTGAGCAGTGCCCAAACAAACACAGAGACACTACAACACACTAAAGCTCCCTAACAAGAGAAAAAAGGAAAACCAATGACAAAGCTGGAACCTAAAGCTCCTGCTGGGGAGTAATAAACTCCAGTAAACACCAAAGAAATCCAACCGCCGAGGCTGCGCTACAACAGCTCTGATGGACTGATAGAACACTGACTCATACACAATAACATGAGGAAAGACTGAGTCAAACTTACACTTCCTCAGCCCAGGTTTTAACCTCTGCTCTCCACCATGCTCCACCCTGCAGGAAGAAACACAGTCAGAATGATTTTCTAACCAACATGAGTCCAAACTGCTGATCAACATGAAGCAGAGTTCCTCAGTTTGTCAGAGACACACAAACAGACTGAAACTCATCTGTGTCGACTCCAGAAGAGTCTCTCCTGATCTGCTCTGTGTTTATTCATGTCCTCCATTCTGTGAAATATTGCTCTCTGTCAGTGCTTTACTGTAAAATCCTCTTCATGCAGCAACAGTGTAGGTTTGATCTCAGCATTGTGCATTTATCCAAAGCAGCAAACAAGCCACACTGTCTCTGACTGTTTGTTCCTTTCACTCTATATGCAAACACAAGCCTGGTTCACATGTGTCATGGATGGAAGAGTTTCTGACACACTTCAAATAAATACATTCACTCATGTCTGTGTGTAGTTTTTACAGTGATAATATTGTAGTGTCTCCCTGCTCTCTGTCTCTGACTGAAGGAACTCCTCCTTCTACCATTGTGTTGTTGTCTCCTCTGAAGCTTCACATATGGATTGTTTCAGGAACATTTGTTTGTGGAAATAATTCAGTGGTTCTTACAGCTGAGGACATTAATAAGTAGGGCATCATTTTGTATTTGATCTGCACTAAGTGTAGCTGAAAATCAGTCTGTTTGTATTTTGACATGAAGAACGTGTAGAAAGAAAAGTGAAGTTGAACATGATGGACACTTAATGATGGAGGAAGATGAACATCAGGGATCAGTGGTTATTTCTTCTCTGCAGTTTCAGTCCATCCATCAACAGCTGTGGATATATGAGCTAAACTGACAGACTGAGGAGGACTCATGCTCTGTGGTCTCTGTGTACCTGAGAGTCTTCAGACTACAATCTGGACTGTTGAGTAAAGCAGACAGCAGCTTCACTCCTGAGTCTCCTGGATGATTGTAGCTCAGGTCCAGCTCTCTCAGATAGGAGGGGTTGGAGGTCAGAGCCGAGGCCAGAGAAGCACAGCCCTCCTGTGTGATCAGACAACCTGACAGACTGGAGGTACAAAACATGTCATGAACTCAAGAAGAAAGAAGGAAAATCCAACAGATCTTCAACATGAACATGAAGCAGAATTTAACTGAAGATCAACAAGCTGGATCCTGACCTGAGAGTCTTCAATCTACAATCTGGACCCCCTAATCCGTGAGACAGCTGCTTCACTCCTGAATCCTGCAGGTCATTATTATCCAGGTCCAGCTCTCTCAGACTAGAGGACTGGGAGCTGAGGACTGAGGACAGAGCTTCACAGCTTCTCTCTGAGAGGTTACAGCTGCTCAGCCTGAAAGAAAAAAAGAAATGCAAATTAATCCTTACTGACACAGTAGTGAATGACTGAATGAGCGATTGAATAAATGCATCAATAACCAGTTACAAAATTTGTTCTAAATAATGAAAATCAAGGTGTTTTTACTAGAGATGGGCGATCCTGAAAATTCCAGCATCTATCCGATATCTAGTAAATACAGGGCCAGTATTGCTGATACCAGTACAGTTTCTTTTAATTAGAAATTTAATCAGTTGATCATAATTAGGAGAATAACACACAAGAAATATTTGTTACGTAAATCAAGCTGCAAACAAAAGTGCAGAACTGTATATGTGTATGTATTCTGTTATATTCACATTAATCTGTTAATTAATCAAACATTCATTCACCCTGTGTTCATTTCTATTTATTTTTTATATTTTGCTCTTCTTACGTGTGCTGTTGCTGCTGTAACACTGTGAATTTCCCCTGCAAGGGACTAGTAAAGGATTCTTCAGAATCTTATCTTATACCTTGTATGAAACTATATGTCATGGTTTCAGCCAGGTCTTTTATTTTGTAGTTCAGTTTCTGTTTGTATTAGTTCTAATTTTACTAGTCACTTCCTGTTTTATTTTGAAACTCGATCTTCCCCTTGTGTTTCAGTTCTGTTTACTTCCCCTTCCTCATGTGTGCTCCCTTCCCCCACCTGTGATTACCTGCTCCGCCCTAATGTGCTTCACCTGTGTCCAATTGTCTTCCCGCCCTCCTGTGTATAAAGCCTGTGTGTTTTCTGCCCCTTGTTGCCAGTTCGTCTTGTGAGTCTTCCATGCGACACAGCCGTCCAAGTAGCCTTTCCGCTCTTGTGATTATCCCTACGTCTTTTCGAGTAAGTTTCCCTACGTCTTTTCGAGTAAGTTTCCCTACGTCTTTTCGAGTAAGTTTCCCTACGTCTTTTCGAGTAAGTTTTTGATGCTCTTGCGTGTGACTTGGATTGGACTTGACTACTGCTTTTTGCCTTTGCCTTTTTTGGATTACCTCTGCCTCGTGGACTGAACTCCTGTGTACCGAACCTTGCTTGAATTAAACACTGAGTTTGCCTTCACCTAAGTCTGCATTTGTGTCCTCCATCTCACAACCCCTGACATTACGAACTGGCCAGAAAAAGGACACAGCGGACATGGAAGAGGTCAGAGCGGCTGTTAAAAGCCGAAGCCTTCAGTGGGCACCATTTAAAATGGTGCGCCTCTGGAGCCAGGTTTACCGGCTTAGGGAAACTGTTCAGGCCGAGTTAAGCCTGTTGGACAACCTGCCCTCACCTCCCACAGACGAGAAGGAGATGTGGCGGATGGTTAACCGCAGGGTTGTCCTGCTTCAGCAACTGGGGACATTGTGGAACTGGAAAGAGCTACTGAAAGCTGGCATGGACCAAGTGCTGAGCACAGAGCCTTGGCTCCACATCCATTACATCGGGGCGTTCCAGGAAATGGAGGAGTTCACTGCTCCTGTGGCCCCCTTTCTGCCCTCCTGGTTTCCCAGTCTCCAGTCGACGCCGCTCTCCCCAGTGCCGCCTGGGGGTGGGCTCCCGATGACGTCACCACTTCCGGTTCCGCCCGGAGGCAGTCTCCAGGCGACGCCAATCACCCCAGTGCCGCCCGGAGGCGGGCCCCCGGCGACGACGCCACTTCCGGTTCCGCCCGGAGGCGGGCCCCCGACGACGACGCCACTTCCGGTTCCGCCCGGAGGCGGGCCCTCGGCGACGACGCCACTTCCGGTTCCGCCCGACGTCGCTCCTCCCTGCTCCGTCAGAGGGCGGACTCCAGACGTCGTCTTCTCCTGCACCACCCGAGGGTGGGTGTTTCAGTGCCTCCTCCAAGGATTTATCCGCCGAGCTTGTGGATTTTTTATACCTTGGAACATTTGCGGCATTGACACTGACTGTAGGAGTGTCCTTTCTGAACTCTAGAGGGTCTTCCACCCTGGGCTCCAGCCCAGGCCCTGATGAACCCTCAGCTCCGGGTCCCAGTCCTGATCCTGGTGGGGTTCCGTCCCCAGTCTCCTATCCTAGTCCTAGTGGGGTTCCGTCCCCGAGTTCCACTCCTCATGGGGTTCCGTCCCCAGTCTCCTGTCCTAGTCCTGGTGGGGTTCCGTCCCCAGCTTCCTGTTCCGACCTCGGTGGTCCACCGCTCCCGAGCCCCTGTCCCAACCTTGGTGGTCCACCGCTCCCGAGCCCCTGTCCCGACCTTAGTGGTCCACCGCTCACGAGCCCCAGTTCCGACCCCGGTGGTCCACCGCTCCCGAGTTCCTGTCCCGACCTTAGTGGTCCTTCGCTCCCGAGCCCCAGTTCCGACCCCGGTGGTCCACCGCTCCCGAGCCCCAGTTCCGACCTCGGTGGTCCACCGCTCCCGAGCCCCAGCTCCGACCCCGGTGGTCCACCGCTCCCGAGCCCCAGCTCCGACCCCGGTGGTCCACCGCTCCCGAGCCCCAGTCCCGACGCCGATGGTCCTCCCTCAGTTCTGGCTTCCTGTCGGGACCCCGGAGGGTCCCCTGCTCTGGTTTCCTGTCTGGTTTCCTGTCGGGACCCCGGAGGGTCTTTTGCCTCGTCTTCGGCTCTGGCTTCCAGTCTGGACCCTGGAGGGTCTTTTGCCTCGTCTTCGGCTCTGGCTTCCAGTCTGGACCCTGGAGGGTCTTCTGCTCCAGCGCCGGTCTCCAGTCTGGACCCTGGAGGGTCTTCTGCTCCAGCGCCGGTCTCCAGTCTGGACCCTGGAGGGTCTTCTGCTCCAGCGACGGTCTCCAGTCTGGACGCTGGAGGGTCTTCTGTCTCGTCCTCGCCGGCTTTCTGCCCGGACCCTGGAGGGTCCGCAGCCTCGTCTCCGCCGACCTTCTGCCCTGACCCTGGTGGGTCAGCCTCATCGTCTCCGCCGACCTTCTGCACTGACCCTGGTGGGTCAGCCTCATCGTCTCCGCCGACCTTCTGCCCGGACCCGGGAGGGTCCGCAGCCTCGTCTCCGCCGACCTTCTGCCCTGACCCTGGTGGGTCAGCCTCATCGTCTCCGCCGACCTTCTGCCCTGACCCTGGTGGGTCAGCCTCATCGTCTCCGCCGACCTTCTGCCCTGACCCTGGTGGGTCAGCCTTATCGTCTCCGCCGACCTTCTGCCCGGACCCGGGAGGGTCCACAGCCTCGTCTCCGCCGACCTTCTGCCCTGACCCTGGAGGGTCAGCCTCCTCGTCTGGTGGGTCAGCCTCCTCATCTCCGCCGACCTTCTGCCCTGAACCTGGTGGGTCAGTCCCATCGTGATTAGTGCGCATGCGTCACGACGCATGCGTCACGACGCATGAAGCCTGTTTCAGTTGCTCCGTGTTTCTCGCCTACTTTTTCCTACTTTATTGTTTTTTTTCTTAATTATTTTTGATTCTCTTTTTGTACATCGGCAAGCCTTTAATAACCCCACTAAACATGTTGGTTTGGAGAGTCTTTGTCTGGTTTTTCACGGCGGAATTACTCTTTTTGTTCTGCAACGTGACCGTCGCTCAGCAACAACGCTTTGTTTACACCAGGGATCAGCTGATGGCGCTGAAGCCGGCCGGCTCAGTAATGGCGAGGGAGGATATTCCAGCTGAACTATGGAGGAAGGCACACCGGGGTTGCAGAGGGAAAGGATCACTAAGGAGGAGGAAAAGAACCCGGTCCATGAAAAAACAGGGACTCTTGGAGAGGAAGAGATACAAGCCGTGTCTCCCCTCTGTGATCATGGGCAACGTGAGATCACTGGGCAACAAGATGGACGAGCTAACAGGGCTAGCCAGGAGCCAGAAAGAATACCGTGAGAGTAGCCTGATGATTTTTTCCGAGTCATGGCTACATGCGGATATTCCTAACAACAACGTCTCCGTCGAGGGATTTCAGACGGTTCGAGCTGACAGGGATTGCACCGAGAGCGGTAAGCGTAAAGGAGGTGGGCTTGCTGTTTTTGTTAACAACAGATGGTGCAATCCCGGTCATATTACAATCAAGGACCGTATCTGTAGCCCCGACATTGAACTGCTAGCAGTTGGCCTCAGACCATACTATTTGCCCCGTGAGTTCTCACACACCATCGCCGTCGCAGTCTACATCCCACCACTCGCTAACCCGACAGTGGCCTGTGACGTCATCCACTCGGCAATCGCCGAACTTCAGACGGAACACCCGACTGCTCTCATCATCATCTCGGGTGATTTTAATCACGTCTCCATAGACAAAACACTCCCTAAATTCACCCAGTATGTGACCTGTAAGACCAGAGAGGAGAGGACCCTGGACTTGCTGTATGTAAACGTGAAGGATGCATACAGCTGTACCCCCCTCCCCCCTCTGGGAAGATCGGATCACAACTTGATTCACCTCACCCCCTGTTACGAGCCCTTGGTTAAGAGGCTGCCTGTGACCACAAGGACAGTGAGGAGATGGTCAGAGGACAGCTGTCTGGCACTGCAGGGCTGCTTTGAAACAACAGACTGGGAGGTGCTCTGTGAGCCGCATGGTGAGGACATTGATGGGCTTACAGGGTGCATCACTGACTACATTAATTTCTGTGTTGACTGCAACGTCACAACAAGGACTGTTAAATGTTACCCAAACAACAAGCCCTGGGTAACAAAGGACATCAAAGCCATCCTCAATGAAAAGAAGCAGGCTTTCAGAGGTGGCAACAGGGAGGAGCTGAGGGCCATACAGAGAGACTTGAAGGTGAAAACCAGAGAGGCTAAAGAACACTACAGGAGGAAGCTGGAGTGGAAGCTCCAGCAGAACAACATGAGGGAGGTCTGGAGTGGCATGAGGACCATCACAGGTTTCAGACCAGCTACCAGAGGGGTTGAAGGTAGCGTGGAAAGGGCCAATGAATTAAACCTGTTCTTTAACAGATTTGACACTGCGGTCCCGGTCCACGCTGAGTCTCCTGGTTTGGAACCTGCACTGCTCCCTCCCCTCCCCCCTCTTGACGCCTCCATCTCCTACAATGGCCCCCCACCCCCACCTCCAATCACCTCCTCTAACGGCCCTCTTCTGTCTGTGCACTCCCCTCCTCCGCACTCTCAGTCTCCACTCTTCACACCTCTCCAGGTTCGAAGACAGCTGAGCAAACTCCCCACCAGCAAGGCTGCTGGACCTGATGGTGTTAGCCCTCGGGTCCTCAAAGACTGTGCTGACCAGCTCTGTGGAGTGCTTCACCGGGTCTTCACCATGAGCCTGAGTCTCCAGCGGGTCCCTGTGCTGTGGAAGACGTCCTGCATAGTGCCGGTGCCGAAGACACCGCGGCCTAGTGGTTCTTCGGACTACCGACCAGTGGCACTGACGTCACACATCATGAAGACCCTGGAGAGACTCATTCTGGAACAGCTCCGGCCTACTGTTAGGCCTCACCTGGACCCTCTCCAGTTCGCCTACCAGCCCCAGCTGGGAGTTGAGGATGCCATCATCTACCTGCTGAACCGGGTCTACACCCACCTGGACAAGCCAGCGAGCACTGTGAGAGTCATGTTTTTTGACTTCTCCAGTGCCTTCAACACCATCAAGCCGGCTCTCCTGGGTGAGAAACTGACAGCGATGCAGGTAGAGCTCCCCCTTGTGTCATGGATTGTGGATTATCTAACTGGTAGACCACAGTATGTGCGGATGCAGCGGTGTTTGTCTGATACAGTGGTCAGCAGCACCGGAGCTCCACAAGGGACAGTCCTCTCTCCCTTCCTCTTCACGCTCTACACCTCTGACTTCAGCTACCAGACAGAGTCATGTCACCTTCAGAAGTTTTCTGATGACTCTGCCATAGTGGGATGTATCAGCAAAGGTGGAGAGTCTGAGTACAGGACTGTGGTTGACAACTTTGTTACATGGTGCGAGCGGAACCATCTGCTGCTCAATGTGGCAAAGACAAGGGAGCTGGTTGTGGACCTGAGGAGGACCAAGACACTCGCGGCTCCAGTTTCCATCGGTGGGCAGAGTGTGGACATTGTGGAGGATTACAAATACCTGGGAGTGGTGTTGGACAATAAACTGGACTGGACTAAAAATACTGAAGCCCTCTACAAGAAGGGCCAGAGCCGCCTCTATTTTCTGAGGAGGCTCCGGTCCTTTAACATCTGTCGGACTATGCTGAGGATTTTTTATGAGTCTGTGGTTGCCAGTGCCATTTTGTTTGCTGTTGTGTGCTGGGGCAGCAGACTGAAAGCAGCGGACACAAACAGACTCAACAAACTGATCAGAAGGGCCGGGGATGTGGTGGGGGTGGAGCTGGACTCCCTGACAGCAGTGTCAGACAGAAGGATGCTGTCTAAGCTGCAGGGGATCCTGGAGAACAGCTTCCATCCTCTACACCACGTGCTGCTGAAGTGCAGGAGTACGTTCAGTGCCAGACTGATCCCTCCCAAATGCAGCACTGAGCGCCACAGGAGGTCCTTCCTTCCTGTGGCCATCAAACTGTACAACACCTCCCTCTGAGATCAGAACACACTGTCTTGTAATCTTATCCATATTGGATTTATTCAGACAAGATTTTACTGCACATGGTACAAGTTGTATTATATATGACTTTAGTCTCCACTTGCCAGGATTGACTTGAATGTACATTAATGTTTAGAATTTATTAGGTTTTTATCTTATATTTTTATTTTTATTTTTTACGCTCACTACTTATTACCTTATTAGTATTTCTGTCTTTTTGAGTATACATGGAGCACCTGGAACGAAAACAATTTCCCCCCGGGGATCAATAAAGTATTTCTGATTCTGATTCTGATTCGCTGGTCTTCTGCCCGGACCCAGGAGGGTCCGCCTCGCCTTCCTCGCTGGTCTTCTGCCCGGACCCAGGAGGGTCCGTCGTCTCGTCCTCGCTGGTCTTCTGCCCGGACCCAGGAGGGTCCGCCTCGCCTTCCTCGCTGGTCTTCAGCCCGGACCCAGGAGGGTCCGTCGTCTCGTCTTCCTCGCTGGTCTTCAGCCCGGACCCAGGAGGGTCCGTCGTCTCGTCCTCGCTGGTCTTCAGCCCGGACCCAGGAGGGTCCGTCGTCTCGTCCTCGTTGGCCTTCCGCCCGGACCCAGGAGGGTCCGTCTCTCCATCGCTGGTGGTCTTCCGCCCGGACCCAGGAGGGTCCGTCGTCTCGTCATCGCTGGTGGTCTTCCGCCCGGACTCTGGAGGGTCCGCGTCTCCATCGCTGGTGGTCTTCCGCCCGGACCCTGGAGGGTCCGCGTCTCCATCGCTGGTGGTCTTCCGCCCGGACTCTGGAGGGTCCGCGTTTCCATCTCTGTTGTTTTTCCGCCCGGACCCTGGAGGGTCCGCGTCTCCATCTCTGTTGTTTTTCCGCCCGGACCCTGGAGGGGCCGCGTCTCCATCTCTGTTGTTCTTCCGCCCAGACCCTGGAGGGTCTGCAACCTCGTCTCTGGTGTTCCCCCGCCGTTTCTCTCGACCCTGGGAAATCTCGGCCTTCTCAGCCTCTGGCCTTGCTCTCTGAGCCCCCCCAGACTTCGTCACGCTGGGTCTCTACCCAGTTTTCTGAGTTTTTGTTTTCTGGACCCTTATTAGACTGAGTTTTTGCTCCCTGTATTTTTGTTCGGACTTGTGGTTTCTAGTGGAACGTCTGGGAGCCGTTCCTTGAGGGGGGGGTACTGTCATGGTTTCAGCCAGGTCTTTTATTTTGTAGTTCAGTTTCTGTTTGTATTAGTTCTAATTTTACTAGTCACTTCCTGTTTTATTTTGAAACTTGATCTTCCCCTTGTGTTTCAGTTCTGTTTACTTCCCCTTCCTCATGTGTGCTCCCTTCCCCCACCTGTGATTACCTGCTCTGCCCTAATGTGCTTCACCTGTGTCCAATTGTCTTCCCGCCCTCCTGTGTATAAAGCCTGTGTGTTTTCTGCCCCTTGTTGCCAGTTCGTCTTGTGAGTCTTCCATGCGACACAGCCGTCCAAGTAGCCTTTCCGCTCTTGTGATTATCCCTACGTCTTTTCGAGTAAGTTTCCCTACGTCTTTTCGAGTAAGTTTCCCTACGTCTTTTCGAGTAAGTTTTTGATGCTCTTGCGTGTGACTTGGATTGGACTTGACTACTGCTTTTTGCCTTTGCCTTTTTTGGATTACCTCTGCCTCGTGGACTGAACTCCTGTGTACCGAACCTTGCTTGAATTAAACACTGAGTTTGCCTTCACCTAAGTCTGCATTTGTGTCCTCCATCTCACAACCCCTGACACTATAACTTCACAATCATGCCAGTGATGCTCCTTGTGACAGCCATGGCTGTTTGTGAATAATCTAGGTGAAATAAAATAATGAAGATCATTTTTTTTTTATCTGCATGTAGCCTAAATATAAAGAATCAAGATTCTTCAACGTTTATCACAAAAGCATAGTTATATTAAGCATCATTAGAGCCGCTGTGGTAGACCTGTCTCAATTGAAATATGTCAGTTCCCTGTTTGACCAGGAGGTGGAGCATGTGGTGTTGGGGAGGTATAAGAAGGGAAGGAAGTAATCACTTGGGGGGGAGGAGGGGGGGTTGGCTGGAGGAAGCACACAGTTTTTCGACCGTCAGGTAGCTCGTCATGATGTATTTGATTTTATTCAGCGTGTACGTCGGACATAACGATGTGAATAAATATGCACTTCACACTGGACTGACGCGTCAGGAAGAAACCACCGGCATTACAGCAACAACAGCAAACTAACAGCACACAGTGACTCTGGTTTATTTTTACAACAATATTGAAATACATATATAAACTTATATAATTTGTTATTAGATATATTTTGGAATTTGAGTAATATATGGTCACAGTTTACTCATTTTGCTAAAATCTTATCACCACACTCAGAAAGACACATTAAATAATGCTGCAGATTACTCAATCTAACGTTCACTTCTTTAAATAAGCTACCTAGACATTGATACTATCGATACTTAGATCGATTCGCCCACCGCTACTTTTTACTTGTGTAGAATTCAGTGCACATTAGTGTCAACATGAACATGAAGCAGAATTTAACTGATGATCAAAAAGCTGTATCCTCACCTGAGAGCCTCCAGTCTCTCTAGTCCACAAGACAGCTGCTTCACTCCTGAATCCTGCAGGTCATTATTATTCAGATCCAGATCTCTCAGACTAGAGGACTGGGAGCTGAGGACTGAGGACAGAGCTTCACAGCTTCTCTCTGAGAGGTTACAGCTGCTCAGTCTGAGAAAAAAAAGAATGAACACAAAGTCAATGTTTTGTTGTTCATATAAAAATCAACCATGTTTGAAATGGTTCATAAATCCACCTACAGAACTTTGTTGGAGGCTTTGACCACTGGCAGCAGCCTCAGAAGAGCCTTCTCTGAAGCAGAGTATTTCTTCAGGTCAAACACCTCCAGATCTTCTTCTGATGACAGTAAGATGAAGACCAGAGCTGACCACTGAGCAGGAGACAGTTTATCTGTGGAGAGACGTCCTGATCTCAGGGACTGTTGGATCTCCTCCACTAGAGAACGATCATTCAGTTCATTCAGACAGTGGAACAGATTGATGCTTCTCTCTGCAGACACATTCTCACTGATCTTCTCCTTGATATACTGGACTGTTTTCTGATTGGTCTGTGAGCTACTTCCTGTCTGTGTCAGCAGGCCCCGTAGAAGAGTCTGATTGGTCTCCAGTGAAAGGCCCAGGAGGAAGCGGAGGAACAAGTCCAGGTGTCCATTTGGACTCTGTAAGGACTTGTCCACAGCACTCTGGTGGAGGTGTTTTAGTTCAGGTTTGTGTCTAAAGCCTTCAGACTGCACAGATGTTGTTTGTTGTTGTTCCAGCAGGTTGACAGCAGAGCTGATGAAGGTCAGATGGACATGAAGAGCAGCCAGAAACTCCTGAACACTCAGATGGATGAAGCAGAACACCTTGTCCTGGTACAGGCCTCTCTCCTCTTTAAAGACCTGTGTGAACACTCCTGAGTACACTGAGGCTGCTCTGATATCGATGCCACACTCTGTCAGGTCTGACTCATAGAAGATCAGGTTTCCTTTCTGCAGCTGATCAAAAGCCAGTTTTCCCAGAGACTGGATCATCTCCCTGCTCTCTGGACTCCACTGTGGATCTGTCTGAGCTCCTCCATCATACTTGATCTTCTTCACTTTGGTCTGAACCACCAGGAAGTGGATGTACATCTCAGTCAGGGTCTTGGGCAGCTCTGCTCCCTCTCTGGTTTCCAACATGTCCTCCAGAACTGTAGCAGTGATCCAGCAGAAGACTGGGATGTGGCACATGATGTGGAGGCTTCGTGATGTCTTGATGTGGGAGATGATCCTGCTGGCCTGCTCCTCCTCTCTGAACCTCTTCCTGAAGTACTCCTCCTTCTGTGGGTCAGTGAACCCTCTGACCTCTGTCACCACATCCACACAGTCAGGAGGGATCTGATTGGCTGCTGCAGGTCGTGTGGTTATCCAGAGGCGAGCAGAGGGAAGCAGCTTCCCCCTGATGAGGTTTGTCAGCAGCACATCCACTGAGGTGGACTCTGTGACATCAGTCAGGGTCTCATTGTTGTGGAAGTCCAGAGAAAGTCGACACTCATCCAGACCATCAAAGATGAAGACCACCTGGAGGTGCTGGAAGCTGCAGATTCCTGCTTCTTTGGTTTCAGTGAAGAAGTGATGAACAAGCTCCACCAAGCTGAACTTTCTCTCTCTCAGCACATTCAGCTCTCTGAAAGTGAATGGAAATGTGAACTGGATGTCCTGGTGGTCTTTGTCTTCAGCCCAGTCCAGAGTGAACTTCTGTGTTAGGACTGTTTTCCCGATGCCAGCCACTCCCTGTGTCATCACTGTTCTGATTGGTTCCTGTCTTCCAGGTGAGCCTTTAAAGATGCCTTCTGGTCTGATGCTTGTTTCTGGTCTGTGTGCTTTCCTGGATGCTGCTTCAATCTGTCTGACCTCATGTTCCTCATTGACCTCTGCAGTCCCTCCCTCTGTGATGTAGAGCTCTGTGTAGATCTGGTTCAGAAGGGTCGGCTCTCCTGCTTTAGCGATCCCCTCAAACACACACTGGAACTTCTTCCTCAGGTTAGACTTGAGTTTACGTCCACACTCTGCAGCAGGAGTTCCTAAACAAACAATAAATGTCATTAATAAGCGAACGCTACAATAAATGTGTCAAATAAATATTTTCTGTCTCCATGAAATCTGTTCATCAGTTGTAGACAAACAGTTTGTGTTTTCAGTCAGAAGAATTCACAGATGTCTGCATCATATTAGCAGCAGAGTGTGTAAATGTAAACTTCATTTCCTCTTTCCATCATGTTAAAGCTCTTCAAATCCTCTTACTGCTCTGCAGACGCTCAGCCAGCTCCTCCTGCTTCATCCTCCTCAGGAAGTGCACTGTGATCTGCACTAATGACTCTCTGCTGCTCCTCTGCTCTTCATCCTCCTCATCCTCCCTCTGACTCTCTGAGCATTCTGGGTAATCTGGACTCAGGAGCTTCTGGATCTTCTTCAGCTCATCCTTCACAAACCTGACAATGTTCTCCTCCAGCAGCTGGAACAGAACAACAGAGTATAAACTCTCAGACTTTGAGGAGCAGAATAACAGTTTAGTGTTTCATGATATTACAGCTTATGTTCATACATGTATTACTTGAATCTACAACATTAGATATGAAGTGTTGTGTATGCACAGCTGCTGTAGTTATAAGTATTACTACCACAGTTCTGTCTCTTCAGGCAGCTCCTTTGACCTCATGATCCTCATCTGCTCTAACCTGCACTGTGAGCTGTAAGGTCTTATACAGGCAGGTGTGTGTCTTTCCCCATCAAGTCCAATCAGTATCATCAAAGACAACTGGACTCAAATGATTATCAAAAGAAATGGACGCACCTGAGTTCAATATATGAGAGTCACAGCAAAGGCTCTGATACTTAGGACCATGTCATATTTCACTTTTTCTTTTTAATACATCTGCAAACATGTCAACAACTCTGTGTGTTTCTGTCAGTATGGGGAGCTGTGTGGACATTAATGAGGAAAAATGAACTTCAATGATTTTAACAAATGGCTGCAATATAACAAAGTGAAACATTTAAGGGGGTCTGAATACTTTCTGCACCCTGTCTCTGTGTATATATAGTTTAAATTGAGGCAACTGGACTCAAGGATTGTGTTTGAAGACGTTTGGCCACTCTCCCGAGTGGCTTCCTCAGTTCTGCCGAGTGGCTCATCACATTATGTAACATCTTTGCAGAGACACAGTCATGCTCTCTACATTTTAACAATGCTGTAAATGTGTCTTCACATCACCTGAGCTGCTCTGCACTGTGTGCGCTGGTTGTATGTTTCACCATACAACCAAAGAAGACATGGACACACACAGGGTCCCCTCCACTCTTTGCCTTGCTCAGGGGTCAGGCTCTGGGTCTCTGTAAAGCACCAGGACTGTTGTGTTGTAGTTAGAAGCTGTTTGTACTCACCATAAATATGGCGTCCTGAGCAGGAGTCTGAACACTGGGTTGCTGCAGTCTGTGACAGAAACATCAGCATTCAACAACACAATCACTTCACTAAGTGTTTTGATGTGTTTTCTCTTTAAACAGACACACAACAGTCAACAGACTGGTGACAAACAAGCATTGTTGTATTAAAAATGAAAACTATCCCAACTCCACACATCCAGCTCATGTTGAACCTGTTGCTGCTGCTTTAATGACTGAAGCACAGCTTTAAGAGTTCCATTCCACTTCCACTGTCATCATATGTTCACATTGATTTAGACCAGGGGGGTTCAATTAAAGTCACTGAGGTCCAGCTGTTCACATTTCCTCCAAGTCAAAGGTCTGAGCTGATGTCTAGCTTGTGTCTTATTAGCTTCCCCTATGTCCACATGTTCATATGTTTCAGTAATATCTATTGTCAGTTTTCAATGCAGGAAATGTTTACCTGGGGCACAGCTAGCTCTGTTACCATGAGTAAAAGTAGTCCCAGGCAAATACATTGAAGGCCTTTATTTCAGATTAAAGAAACTGAAACCTCAGACTGAAATAAATACAAAGTGCAACAGTCAATGGACTGGTGAAGAAAATTAATTAATACACAAAATGTGTGTATTAAAAATGAAAACTATCCTGACTCCACACTGTTCAGCTGCATCCAGCAGGTTTGTAATTTTTTCTTCTTCACATATTCTGCTTTAATGGCTGCCAGCACATCAAAGCAAATCACAGCAAATCTTCCACTCATCATGTTTCTCTTTCTTTAACATTAAACGATGTGCAGCAGGATGGGTTTGTAATGAATCGCAGTCATACAATGTTGCAGTGTCATGATATAGAGTCTATATCATGACACTGCAGACCTTTGTTATTTCCTTTACTTAAAGCCTTCAGAAACCACCATGAGATGATAACATGACAACATAAATACATACTGAGCTTTCTATTATACATTTACAAACACAGACCTGCTTATGGGTCTTTTACAGAGCCAAGCAGACCCACATGATCATTAAAGAACTCTGCTAAGTTACAGAAACAGGACTTAAAGTGGTATCAACATTTTTGAAATGTTCACTTTTCATGGACACAGAGCTGGATCAGTGTCCATGGTGGCCACTACAAGAGACTGAAAAACTGTTATCACACAATTTATTTGATCACAATTTGACCAAATTCAACCAAAAATACCGAAGAACAGAAGCCACCTTAAAGTTCTGCACAGGCTGTGTTCAAGTCAGAATAATCAGCAGTGTGAGGTACGTGCAAAAATCCAAACCAGGACCCTGGGAATCTGAGGAGGAGGAGACTAGCTCCTAGCTACATATAGGCTGACAGCTACAGTCGTTTTGGGAAGTTGGTCAAACTTTCTATATTTCTGCATAAATATGACCCGAAACACGATCAATGCTGAATTCTGCAGGCCGACTTTACTGCTGGACTGCATGTGGTTCAGATGAGTCCAGATGGAGATGAAGAGTGAAGGTGTCATGCTGCATGCTGTGTGTCAGTCATGATGTCAGTTTTAGCTACGGTCTGCTAACATGAATCTGTTAATGACAGACTGATTCACATTGAACTGAAGTATGGATCCTTTACTCGCCGTCAGCTAGTTTTAAGAGTTCAAATACACAGTATTGCTGTATTAGCCTAATCAAGTCAAGTCAAGTCAAGTCAGCTTTATTGTCAACTCTGCTATATGTGCTGGACATACAGAGAATCGAAATTGCGTTACTCTTCACTCCGCAACATATAACATGTAACTAAAAACTAAAGATAAATATAAAGTGTAAAAAAATGTACCTACAATGAGGCACACACAAAATACAAGGCACATAATGAAGGCACAATGCAGTAAGAGTGCAAAAGATGTATAGTGCAAGACAGTGCAGTTGGCATAATATAAACAGGAATGGTTTACCTTATAACAGCTTATTGAGACTGGTATGAGAGTGCAAAAGATGCAATGGTGCAAGACAGTGCGGTTGGCATAATGTAAACAGTCCAGGAATAGTTTAAGTTATAGCAGCTTATATGAGACTGGTGTGACATGACAGGGTAAAAAGTGACTGGTGCACAGAGTTCCTTTGGTAAAGTGGCTGGTACAAAGAGTTCCTATCTTGGGTGGTAGTAGGGGTGAGGGGATGGTGGTAGGGGTAGGGGGTGGGGGGTGGTGTCAGGGAAGGGGGAGAAAGTGGGGCACAGCAGGGAGAGAGTTCAGCTTCCTGACAGCCTGGTGGATGAAGCTGTCCCTCAGTCTGCTGGTCCTGGCCCGGAGGCTGCGCAGTCTCTTTCCTGATGGCAGCAGACTGAAGAAGCGGTGTGAAGGGTGGGTGGGGTCTCCTGTGATGCGGAGGGCCTTTCGGGTGAGACGGCTGTCGTAGAGGTCTTGGAGGGAGGGCAGAGGGACGCTGATGATCCTCTCAGCTGCTCTCACTATGCGATGAAGCGTCTTCCTGCAGGTGGCGGTGCAGGCTCCGTACCACACAGTGATGCAGCTGGACAGGATGCTCTCAACAGCCCCTCTGTAGAAGGTGCACAGGATGGAGGGAGGGGCTCTGGCTCTTTTGAGCTTGTGGAGGAAGTAGAGGCGCTGCTGTGCCTTCTTGGTCAGGGATGCAGTGTTGTTAGTCCAGGAGAGGTCCTCAGTGATGTGCACACCCAAGAACCCCGTCGATGGTCAGAGGGGTGTGCTGACTGTGTGCTCTCCTGTAGTCCACAACCATCTCCTTTGTCTTCTCCACATTCAGGGAGAGGTTGTGGTCTCTGCACCACCCGGCCAGAAGGTGCACCTCATTCCTGTAGTATGTTTCATCTCCACCGGAGATGAGACCCACCACAGTTGTGTCGTCCGCAAACTTCACAAAGATGTTGGTGTTGTGTGTTGGCGTGCAGTCATGGGTCAGCAGAGTGAAGAGGAGGGGGCTCAGCACACATCCTTGGGGAGCCCCGGTGTTCATTATGATGGTGCTGGATGTGTTTCTGCCGACCCGCACTGTCTGAGGTCTCCCGGTGAGGAAGTCCAGCAGCCAGTTGCACAGCAAGGAGTTCAGCCCCAGCTGGTCCAATAATGTACTAGCGGAGCATCGTCTGTTAGTATAATATTTACATACAGTGTATGAATCTATCATTTATTTAAATGTTTTATTACTGAAATGTCTTTCCATACTTTGTTTCAGTGGGCTGCCTTTCTAGTACAGTGAGGCAGATGTTTAAGTCATGTTTATGCAGACATATAGAAGATTTTAAATGATTCATACACTTTGAAGCAGCACTGTAAATATGCATTACTCTGTGCTACAGATGCTCCAAACCATCAACCACCTGCAGAGCAAACAGACACATACAACCCCAAGAGTCCAGCAGAGCTCATCACAGCATGGAGACACTTCCAGAGTGATTCTTACCTTTGATCATCAGATGGCTGATCAGCTTTGAAACTAATGGGCTCCTCCATCGACCAATCACTTTTCATGGGCACACAGCTGGGTCCAGGTCCAGCAGAGTCTGCTCTCACATCCTGGATCCTGAATCACAAACACTGACTCTGAGCTTCTTCTGGAAAAATGATGCTGAACATCATGTTACACTTTAAATGTTTAATAATGATGGAAACAAACTGCAGCTGTGACATTAACTCTGACCTTTGACCCTCAGATGGATCAACATCTTTGAAATCAGGGGGCGGATCCTTTGACTGATCACTCTTCATGGACACACAGCTGGCAGGTCCAGGTCCAGGCCCAGGTCCAGGTCCAGCAGAGTGTGCAGTGTGCTGCTGCTTTGTTCTTGAACACACAGATGTGTGAATAATGTGAGTGTGAGCTCTGACATGGAGAAGAGTCATGGACAGTCAGAGACGGTCCTCTTACCTCTGAGCTTTGGTCCGGCTCTCATGGTCCCCACACAGAGGGCTTTTAGAGGGAGGGACTCCCTCCTCTCTGTCCTCACACTGACTCATAGCAGAGCTCACACCTTCACACAAACACAGCAACATGACACAGAAACACACAGTCAGCATGTTGTTATTGATCCTTCATGTAGATGCTAACAGGCTAATCATGCTGTTAGCTTAGCATCAGAGCCTCAGACCAGGTTTGGTTCTCAGGCTTTTATTTTGGTGAGTCTGTAAACACACCAACATCTCTGATGCTGTTATTATTGATGTCACATGCTGTAAGTGGAACAGTGCACACACACATTCAGTGTTTGCTTCAGAATTCTGTCACTTCTCTCCATGTGTGAACATGTGAATAAATGAACATGTGTTCATGTGTGTTTCTGTCACAGTGTGAACAGACTGAGTGAAGCACTGAGACCTTCCTCTGTAACAGTCTGTGGACTGTTTTCTATAGAAAGGACAAACACATGAGCAGCTACTGTCTGAGCTCTGAGGACTGACACACTTCTCCTCATGGCAAATATTAGATTCACATATTTATGAACCCTTGAAGAGAAAATGTTTCTTCTGATGAGTTTCAATCATCGATATGAATTCATGAAAAATAAAACATGACAAATTGATGCATTTATAAATGTTTTAGTTTTAGTAATAAGAATCATCTGAAATCAATTCAACCAGATGCACCTGAACGCACCATTAACTTTAAACCAACCAAACTTACGTAACGTGGCGCGCGGCTGTTGCGCAGCACAGGCGTGTCAAACCGGAAACAGACTGATCTGATAAAGTCAGAATAAAGCGACCTTCTCTCCGCTTGAAGCTTTGAACGAGTCGATCTGAGTTTCAGAGCAAATGAAGCTGCTGAACTTTACAGAGAGAACGATCAACAGAGACGCTTGTTGTTTGTTCCGCGTTTCAGGGACTTACTACAATAAAGATCCATCAGTGACAGGCAGCAAAGATCAATGAGGTGATCACACTGATGATTGATCAGATATCGACAGACTCACCTGCTGAATCAGTCCTGACTTCCAGAAGTTTCCACCTTCGTGTGTGGAGCTGCTGGTTCTGCTGCAGTCTGTCTGACAGGAGCTCAAAAACGAAAGTAAGTCCACAGAAGCCACGCCTTTAAACCAGGACACGTCTCCAGCAGGGGGCGCCCTCACAATGGAAACATGAAGCTGATTTTTACAGCAGCCTCCCTGTTGTTGCTCTGTCTGTGTCTGTTTACATGATAACAGCTGTGACACAAACAGAACAGTGATGGACTTTATTCAACCTGCTCAGCGAGAGAAGCAGCGAGCAGCTCTGATAGAAGTCTGTCTGCACCATCATCAGGGTCTGATGCTGCTGCAACAGCCGGACTCTGGGACAAAGTGACGTCAGCAGATGTCGGGTTGTCCTCTGAGTCTCTGAAGCAACATGCGGCTCAGCTGGAAAACAGCTTCTGATGGAGCTCTGATAGTCTGACTTCATCTCTGAGAGGAAGAAGAGGGAGAAGCCGCTGCGCAGCCGCGGACTCTCTCCAGCAGCAAAGTGCAGAGATCATCAGAGCTCCACATGAGCTGAACATGAAGAGACACAGTCCGCTAGCAGCTCCTTCACTGTCGGCCTGCAGCGCTGCTCCCACACTCATCTGGACTCTTTCATCCACACACAGAAAACACGAGCGGAACATTCAGCCTGCAGAGGAGCTGCCTTGGATTGAGTCTCCGCGGTTCTCATGGTGTGTTCAAGGACCGCCTCCTCTCAGCTGATCATAACTACACTCTGACTGTGCTTGTGTTGCAGCTACGAACTGAACATGGCTGTGGTTAAATTACATGATGAGTCTGATGGCGGACTGCAGGAGTCACCGCCTGTACCGTTCCTGGAGCAGCAGAGTTTTTTAGTGTTATCATTCCATAGGTCATCATGCTTTTACACATAATAAACCTATACTTATTAAAGCTATTTATAAATGATATTATGTATTTATTGTAAAACATTTATTATAGTTTCCTGTTAAATATTCCTCGGTGTCAGTTTGATATTACATCCTTGAACCAACCAATAAATAAATGTCCCTGAGACGGACCATTATTCATCTTGAAGAGTTCAACATGTGTATTATTACACTGCATCTTACAAAAGATAAAAGATGATATTTATTTCAGAAGAGACTGATTATTCTGTGCATCAGACAGAGTGATGGACAGCAGAGGCAGAGGATGAGGAGCCGCTCTTTAGAGGACACTGAGGTGGCTCTTAAAGAGCCGCTGTGGTTTGAGGAGCCGCGGACACTTCAAGCTCTCTCTCCGTGGATGCAGCGGGCCAGCTGGATGTCTTTGGGCGTGATGGTGAGCCTCTTGGCGTGGATGGCGCACAGGTTGGTGTCCTCGAACAGGCCGACCAGGTGCTGGCCTCCTGCAGAGCCATGACAGCGGAGCTCTGGAAGTAGTCAGCTCCATGTTTGATTATTCTAGATGCTTTAAGGCTGTGAACCCCTCACTGCACACTTTAAACTCCGTTCTCTCTGTTTAAACACTGTCAGAGTTCAAACCTTCGTAGGAAATAAGTCCAGTATTACAGAATGAAACCAAGATCACGCGGAAGACCGGGGTTCGATTCCCCGACGGGGAGAAAGACTTTTACCACCAGATAGGATGATACTGACCCTGTACATTGCTGCTGCAATAGAAAACATTTCCCAGTTTGGGATAAATAAAGTATTTGTTCTGTTCTGTTCTGTTCGTCTTGTGTCTTGTGAGCTTTAGATTATATTATTTCTTGGGCTCTGTGCTCTAAGTGTCTTAAAAATATGTGGTTTCCTTTATTTACAGTGGTGCATGTCATGTGACTTTACTTATGCAACATGTATGATAATGTTCTGTCTCCTCTCGTTTCCAGACTGTCTGGAGGACACACAGAGTGGACATGGGTCACAGAGTGCTGCTGCTGTTTGTGTCTCTGCAGCATGGGCAGCTGCTCCTGCTCCACTCGTCACCGGCTGATTGTTCACACCTGTGATCAGTCATCAGCCAATCCTGCTGCAGCTTCCATCTAGTATATGTGTCCAATGGAAGCTGAGCAACATGTCAGCTACACACATAGAAACACTACACATAGTTTGTCATATACACACTAACACACAGACACATGCACACAAACATATACAGACACACACACACAATACACTGCTTCAGACACACACACTGCCTGCTTCAACTGTGGAAAGGCTTCCTGTGCATCAGTACAACAGGCTGTTGGGCCTTTGCAGGATCCTGCAGGGTCGACCCCAAAGTTCAGACTCACAGTTCATAGCAGGACTGAGCTGGATGCAGTCACAGCTCCTCACTGTGTGCAGCAGCTGGACTGAGCTGAACACTGGACTCAGACAGATTCAACATCCACACGTCAGTCACTGGAAGCCTTCAGAATGCTTCTCTCCTCACTCAGCTTCCAGTCCAGATCCAATACCTTACTGCAGGTGAGTGACGGACCTGTCAGCTGTGTGTTAGAAATGCATGAATAAACAGCAGCTTCATGTTGATGCAGGACGTATGAGGGCGGAACACTGATGAGATGAAAAGATTCAGAGGAAAAGGCAGAAAGAGCAGAGCTGATAAGTCACATGACTGATGCACTGACACGCTCTCTAGTCAGCTCCAAAACACCACTTACTTACTTACTTATCCACCATTCCAGAGCTGCTCTCAAAGGTGATCTGGAATGACAGCAGAGAGAGGAAAGCTTTAAATGTACTGCTACAACCTGATTGGCTGCATGAGCAGCGAGGCAGCGACTGATTGGTGGAAGAGCTGACTAGAGAGCGTGTCAGTGCATCAGTCATGTGACTTATCAGCTCTGCTCTTTCTGCCTTTTCCTCTGACTGCTGTCCTGATAAAGACCTGAGGAAGACTGTTTGGAGGACACACAGAGTGGACATGGGTCACAGAGCGCTGCTGCTGTTTGTGTCTCTCTGGAGCTCCGATAGGACTCTGCTGCCATGACGGATGTCTTTATAAGAGCTGGGAGAAGAGTGTGTGTGTGTTTATATTTGTTTTCTTCACTGACAATCTTATTACGGATAATGCTGCTAAGGATCACAGTGGAATTAGTCTGATTGTTTTTAAAGCTGTTATTGTAGCAGTTTATGTTCACTGTGTATGTCCACACTGGATGTTCCTTTTTTAGGGTTAACATTTATGGAGCCCCGAAAGGGACATTTGCAATTTATTTATTTATATTTCATGCTGTATTTATTTCATCCCTGATATGCAAATCTCCTCTTAAGATACAAATCATAAAGTACACAGTCCTTCTCTGGATAACTACGAACTTCACTACATCCAGTGGTTAAACAGACTGAGCCCTGTTGTTGCTGCTGTCAGCTACAAGGAGACATAAACACAGCGTGAACTGAATCAATATGAATTAAAATAGAGGAAACCTTTATTTGACCCACAATGCAGAAATTAAATCAATACATGTAACATTCAATGAAAACATGTGGCAATAAATGAATGAATAGGGATGCAAATTATCGAGGAATTCATTCATTCATTCAATTCGTAAATTGATATGCAGCGATTTTCCCTCAGTTTCACTAAGATTAAAAGCTAAACATTGTTTACTAAATAAAAACTGCATGTCATATTCCTTAATGACTGATTTGCTGTACCATTGGGGTCCTAAAGGACCGGTGACACCTATGTCACCGTGGGTCCATAAGGAAACAGGCTGGTTTGTTTGTATGTGATTTTGTGTTTACAGACGCAGAGCTAGCAAATTTTAAAAAGGCTCTATCGACTTGCTAAAGGTAAGATTTGACCAGTCAAGGATTGGAATGACTACATAACACATCCTTCATTACATAAACGTGTTGTAAACACATGTATTGAACAAATGCACTTCAGATAAAAAATCAAATCAGATAAAAATCATTGTGACATATATGTCACATCGGCCCTTTAGCCAAAAAATCGGTGAAAAAATGATGTGACATTATGATGAAACTCTCGAGGGTTAAAAGTCTCTCCTTCAAGCCGGATTTGAACCAGCGACTTAAGGATTTCAGTTTTATTGTCTCACTACAGTCCTCCGCTCTACCAACTGAGCTATCGAAGGGTGGGCTGAGAAAGCAATGCCCGAGCACAGCCGAGCGTTCATAGTTGACTCAAACACGGGTCATCTGTGCTTGATTTGAAAGTCAGGATTGTGGATTGGATTTGTGTGTTCATAAAGACCTGAAAAAAATCAGACCAGATTTTCATCATCCTGGAATGCAGCTTAAGACTTTGTGGTAGTATGACCACTTTACATCTGGACCATACTAGAATAGAATAGAATAGAATAGAATAGAATAGAATAGAATAGAATATATACTTTGCGGCAAGGCGTCTGGACTTGTAGAGTTTTCTTGAAGACGTTTCGCTGCTCATCCAAGCAGCTTCATCAGTTCTAACTGTTTGGTGGGAAACATGGTTTATATGTGGTTGCAGACCTCAGTGGGTGGGTCTGGGCCAAACTTAGAAACAATAGCACTAAATGTTTCCATAACTACCTGTGATAATCTGGCAGGTGTGTCTAACAACTGGCTAACGACTATGAAACTGCCGGAGGGGGACTGGTTGACAGCCCTTTGTTCTTGCTGTGAGTATGTGCAAACTTCCTGGGAATGGATGGAATCACTGCATTGTATGCTTCCTGGGGAAGGCAATCCAGCCAGGTATCCACCCCGAAGGACAGCGCCACAGGATGTTAAAAGGCACTTTGACTCTGGTGGGACCCAAACCCACAACCTTTAAATCACTTCTCCTGTGTTTGACTAGAAGTCCAATGCACTATCCATTGTGCCACAGAGCCACAAAGCTGCTTTTTTACTACCACCCCTGGATAAATGCAGTCCAGTGCAGTGAGGCATGCTCTGTTCTGTACAATGGAGAAACCAAACAACTACTCCAAAAACTGGCCTTCAATGTTTGTCAAAGTTTGTCTTCAAACAAGATGCTTATGTTTAAGGCAAAAGCTGTGACAGAAACAAGTTTTCCTTCAAAGACTGAGGAGGAAAGTTCATGACAGTCAGCACTTCTAAGACCTTGTTCGAGTTTTCGCTTGAAGCTGTGAAGACATAGTGATCTAACAGACGAGGTGGCCGAGTGGTTAAGGCGATGGACTGCTAAGCCATTGTGCTCTGCACGCGTGGGTTCGAATCCCTTCCTCGTCGTGTTGTGTTTTAAGTTCAACAGTAAAAACTATGGACAGAGCTTCCGTGACATCACCCGTTTGTTCGGTGGGAGGCTCCGGGACACTCTGATCGCTGCCATGTTGGCAGCGTTGTGTCCGCCAAAACTCAAACTCACAGACAAAGAGGCGTAGCACTAGCTGAGTTTAGGGGGGTGGGCAAGAAACTTGTACTGTGATATGGCAACCGTCTGTCGCTCAAGCGCCAACGCTCATAATTATGCGTATTTTTAAGTCTGAATACAATCCCACAGCAGCTCATCAACAAACTGTTGAACAAAACTACACCTGTTGCCGTAATTATTCATCTAGTGACGCTGAGTCAAGCGTGTCTTTTGTTTGTTTTCCGCATTCGGCTTTGGCAGGGTTCCTGTTCACTTTTCGTTTCCTTTTCGTTTTTAAGTTGTTGTAAAGATTTGGTTCTTAGTTGCTGTAATCACCTGCTGATCAAATAGTAAAATAACTTTAACCCAATCTCCCGTTTGTTCAGATTGGTCATTGTTCCCAACCCTCTCCCCCCTAGCGGAGGGTTGTAACAACTGTTCAGTGTGTTTTTCTTTTAACCCAAGTTTCAATACTTGTGTAATTGTACAAGTGTAAATGGTGGCTGTGCTATTTTAGTTAGCAGCATTTTAGTTATTTTAGTTAGGCCTCTGGGTCTTACTCCAAAAATAATTTAATTTCCATAGATCTGAAAGAATAAGCCATTCAAATGGAGACATCATTATAACATATCCCTGGGACAGGTGTGTGCTTGCTGTTATGTATGTGTGTGATTGACAGCTGTGCTCAGCTCCACTGTTACTGTGCCTGCATATAACTGTCAGAGTTGAACGGCAAACACTGATTTTGCTCATGCTTGTACTGCATGTGTTGATGTGAGAAATAGAGTGACATGGACAAGGGAGGTGTGCAGGTCAATACAGTCAGTCTGTAGATATTGTCCTCACCTCTTTGGCACACTTAGCACAGTCTAAGAGATGATGTAGTCTTACTACAGAAAACCTGGCTCAACAGTAAGAATAAAAACCGGCCTCTGTTTATATGAAGTTTGTATCGAGCACTCCTGTGTCTGCATGTGGCCCAAAGTTTTCCTGTACAATGTTTGTCATCCAACAGAAACTGGCTGGTGCAGACAGCAACTCCACCAAGTGTCCCTGTTCAGTACCAGGTACCATTGCTCACTAATTCCTCTGTGCTGTGTTATGCTCATGAAAGTAGCCCCTTTGACCCCAGTATTAGGTCTGTAGTTAGCATACGAACGTGCAAGTACAGACTCAACTGATGGATGAATCAGAGCTCAGGGAGCACGTCACATGAAGAGCTGAGTGCACTGAAGTGGAAGGCTCCTCATGTGCACACAGCTGTCAATAAAACACTTTCACTGGCACCAATGCAAGAATGACTGGACACATTTAAAGTTGTTTTCTTTTTAAAAATGACCACAAACACATTTTTACATTGGCTGCTATGATCTGTTGTTTTAGGTGGGCCTGGTTCTCTGTTTTATTTTCAAACTTCTTGTCTTCTGATCTTTGGTTTCTGTCCTTTCTTGTGTCACACTCCAGGGTTTCTGGTGGCCCTGCATGATTCTATCTTTTGTGTGTTAACCATCCGAGTTATACTTTCTGTTTCATTTTGGTGGTGGTCTTTGCTGCCGTCTCGGGGGTTGTTTCCAGACTTTTTCTTCTTCTTCTTGATTAGCTGCCCGCTCTCATTGGTTCCACCTGTGTCTTATTATCTTTAGCTGCTGTATTTAGTCTGGCTGCCCCCCCTCTGTGTCTTTGACATGTGGTCTGCTAACCTCTGGGTTCCCCGTCTGACCTGTCCATGTCTTGTTTGGTTTGTAGAGGTTTAGTCTTTTTGTGTCTTTCGTTTGCAATGTGTTCATTCAGTTTACTCTGGTGGTTTCTTATGTTTTTGGATTTTGTAATTTTAGAAGCAGCTAGAAAAGTTTCTATTTTCCTAAGGAACCAATACCTTGTTGTATGTGTTAATACATTGTGATATAGACCAAGGAATAGGCTATTATTGGGTACACTGTGCAAAACAAATTATTTTTGCATTTTTAGTGTATTAATGTTACTCAAGATAACTAAAATGAAACTTCAAACCTGTTGGTCTATCTAACCAGTACATATTGAGATTTTTAACATCTCAACAACATGAGCCAGTAATGAGTTTCCATTGAGATCAGATAGTGACCAGTCGGCCCTTTTTTCCATGATCCTCTCCAGCCTGACCAACTTGCAATAATGCTGCTGCTGCTGCTGCTGCTGGAGCTTTTTAGGACCACGATTGATGCAGTTATTTCTGCATCAAGCGTCAGTTTTAGGACAGTTGTAGCTTGAGGACAGTGACAGGAAATGGCTTGACAGGAAGTGTCTGTGAGGTAAAAGCAGTTAGAATCTGAAAAAGGTAAAGTTCATGTACAGATAAAAGGAAATAACTCTGAATCACATTTGTGTGTCAGTATTTGTGTGTGTGTGTGTAGGAAGGCTGTGTGTGAGAGTTGAGCAGCAACCTTGCCAAAAGCAGGTTAAAGATTTTTGATTTGATCTGACTCACCGACCTACACACACACACACACACACAGCTTCTCCCTAGTCATTGTTGTGTGTGGGCACTTAACCCACACTGCCTCCAGTGGCGCTCCTTGCTGGTCATTGTATGACGCTGCTTGGCAGCAGCCTTAAGCAATTTACCTCTGGGATTATTAAAGTATCTAAAATAATTTTTAAAAAAATGAACCTCCACCAGAAAACACCAAGTGTCACCTCAGCCTCATCAATAATGCAGCTCTCTGCTCTTTATGGAGGCATACGGCTCTTTGGGCCTGTTGAAAGCCACGGCTTGTCAGTCTGAGTTGTTTGAGTAAGTGCTTAAAGAGCTCTCACTAGTGTGACAGTAAACACAACTTGTCACACATTCAGGTGCTTCAGTGTGGAAATGATAAGAAAAGAGAAGCCTGTGACTAAACTGCTGATTTACTTTGCAGAGCTGTTCAGTTCATGCTGACAGCGATGAGAAAATCAGTCATATCAGCTCATCAAATGAGGACGTGTAGCAGCTCCTGCACTGCTTTCAGCACACAAAACTGACTGCAAAGTGATGGAAATGGCCCTTTAGACACAAATAACACAATAATATGTAAATAAATAGACAGGAAGCAAGAGACGGAAACACAACAAAGAATAGTAAATGACAAAGCAAATGGACTCCACAGCAGACTGACTCAGGACTAATGATAGTGATCTCACCACATTTGATGTGTGTGTTTATCTGGTTTTAGGGGTCAGTGTGTGTTCATCCACATGCGGTCGCCTGTGTGTGTTGAAGTAAATGTGTGTGTCCTGTCAGCCATGATCATGCTGAGAATAATGCTGGAAAAAGCTCCCAGCTGTTAGACCTGAAGGTAAAGCTGCATGCTGTTGTGGTTTCTCTGAGTGTAGGATCACCACAAGACTTCTGCTGTTTTGTGTTGTGTGTGTTGCTCACGATCAGTGATCAATTCAGAAGTTAAAAGAAAAAGGCGTGGTGGCCAAGTGGTAAGGCGTTGGTCTCGTAAACCAAAGATCATGGGTTCGATCCCCATCCATGCCTTCAAAGATCTGTAGGAGGTTCCTTTTAAAGAAAGACAAAACTCAACACCCATTGAGAGTAAAAACTATGGACAGAGCTTCCGTGACGTCACCCGTTTGTTTCTGAAGAGCGATTCTGAGGCTCGGTGGGAGCCGCCATGTTTGAAGCATCACGTCCGCCAAAACTCCAAATATGTACAAAGAGGGGGAGCGCGAGTAGAGTTTGAGGGGTGGGTGATCATGGAAGCGGGAAACTTATGCGTCAGCCGTCTGCCACTCAAGCGGCAACGTCTATAATTATGCATAATTGCCATTTTAACATGGGGGTCAATGGGAAATGACTCGCTTTTGGAGCCAGCCCCCAGTGGTTGCGGCATGAATTACAAGTTTTGACACTTCCCCATGGGCTTCAAGTTTGAACCCCGAAGGTTGCCGCCTGACAACACCACACAAAACAAAGATGTGTTAAACTGTGTGATAGTTGGCTGGAAGCACTGCTTCATGAACCTGTGTTTATTGTTCCTTAAGCTTAGAGAAGTTTCAGGAGTATGTTTGAGGAGTAAACTGATTCAAGTCCTCACAACAAGTGTATTTCACTGCACAAACACACACTCAGCTGATGTGTCCCAGGAAATGTCTTTTTGTCTGACGTATTAGAAGATTCTAGATTCTAGATTCAACAACTAGACAATTATCCCCTGCTGAGACCCCCACAGGGTTTCTGTGGCTGTATCTCCCTCATTCTTCATCCTATGTGGATGAAACCTTACAGTCATGCTGAACATTTGACTCTGCACAGATTGATATGCTGAAATGCTACAGACACTGCGCCACCTACTGGCCAGGACCTGTCTTTTGTTTAGGGGCCTTAAACAATTTCCCTCTGGGATTACTAAAGTACCTAAAATAAAAGAAAAAAATGGAAAAAAAAATTTTTCGCCTGCGCGTCTTTTTCGCATGGCCAATTTAAGATGACGTAGCGGCAAGACACAGTGTTGCTGACGCTGTGTCTCTAGTTTGTGTTAAAAGTGGGGACTTCAAGCTATATACAGGTTTTTAAATTTTTTTAATATGTCAAGTAAAACCCGAGTTATGATAAATAATATACGCATGTTTTTTCATGAACATTTTCACCACGTTCGCTGCGTGTTTACTGCGAGTTTTATGCGAGCAGACACAGGAAACACTGGCGTAAGAGCAGCTCTGACCGGCATGACATGAAACGTGACACCCTCTTTGCTATTGGTGGAAAAATGCACCACATCAACCAATCAGAAAATGTTTATAGCTAGTGTGTGGTGAAGTGTGTTCAGTGTGTAGTGCAGTGTGATTTAGTCGTTTTATTGTTTTGTGCGCCATGAGACGGCTTTTGAATGTGGAGCAGGCTCTTCTTTGAACTGGAAGGCGCAGAGGGAGACACGTGGACAGCGTCTGAGTTTGATGACGTCATGATCCGTCATGATCCGATGACACCCTGGAAGTGTCAGGCCTGTGATGTGCCCCTCTGTGTTGTGGTGGACAGGAACTGCTTTTTGAAGTGGCACAAATAATTTGTGTGACACCTGTACTGCATATAATACTTATAAATAGCTGTACAAAAAACGCCTGAGGCATTTACTGCATTCAAGGATAAATAGTTGTAAATAATTTTGTTTTTTGCTACATTTGTACATATCTTTTTTATTTATTTATTTATTTATTTTATTTTATTTTTTTATAATTTTATTTTATTGCAGGACAAACAGGTAGTACATAGCTAGACGTACATCAAATATCAAAACAGACACATAACATGATGAACATGAACGACACAGAACAGTACAAAACAGACAGAACAAAAGATAATAATTGTAGATGACTGTAAGTGGTGAATGCTGAATTGTGTGTGTATGTTCTGGAAAGAAAACCAAAACAGTTTCCCAAACCTTGCTGTACGTGCATGTAAATATCTGGCCATACCTGCTTCCTCTATACCTGTTGAGAGGATTTTTAGTGTTGCTGGCAAGATGTTCAGACCAGATGCCGCCGCAATGATAAATCCTTTGAGGAACTGTTGACCATTAAATGCAACAATGTTACCCTGTGAAGTAAATGATAACTGCATTTACCTCAAGTTTGTGTTATTTGATTACTATAAAAATACTATACTATAAAAATATTCCTAATTATTCAACAAGAAGTTAATGTATGCGTAATGATAGTGTCTGTATTGGATTTATAGTGTTTCAGATGTAATTATTCTCATTTGGAAGAAAAAGACGTTTAAAGAATCACATTCTCACTGATGTGTGGTAAAAATTAATTTCTCTGAGTTGAATTCTGAAATTCAGAACGCTGATAGAGATGCAATTTCATTTTCAATTGCAGAACTTGCAGGATGATCGGACACAGAGGGTAATGGAGAAGAGTCAGTGGGACCAAAGGAAGAAATGTAGAGACTAGACAAGTGTCAGCATGTACCAGAAGATGCATGATGCCATGCTGTTGGAGTATGCAGACACAGAGAGGACCACTAAGAAGGTAGGAATCACTTAATGTTGATTAGATCAAAACTAAGAATTATTGTAGCAAATGTAAATGTCAATCATACTCACTCTGTGTATGTACACTCAACAAAAATATAAACGCAACACTTTTGTTTTTGCTCCCATGTTTCATGAGATGGACTTGAAGATCTAAACTTCATTCCAGATACACAATATTACCATTCCTCTCAAACATTGTTCACAAATCTGTCTAAATGTGTGATAGTGAGCACTTCTGCTTTGCTGAGATAATCCATCCCACCTCACAGGTGTGCCACATCAAGATGCTGATCTGACATCATGATTAGTGCACAGGTGTACCTCAAACTGCCCACAATAAAAGGCCACCCTGAACTGTGCATTTTGTTTCTGCTTTATTGGCGGTCTGGGGACTCAGAACCAGTCAGTATCTGGTGTGACCACCATTTGCCTCATGCAGTGCAACACATCTTCTTCGCATAGAGTTTATCAGATTGTCTATTGTGGCCTGTGGAATGTTGGTCCACTCCTCTTCAATGGCTGTGCGAAGTTGCTGGATATTAGTGGGAACTGGTGCACGCTGTCGTATACGCCGGTCAAGCACATCCCAAACATGTTCAATGGGTGACATGTCCGGTGAGTATGCTGGCCATGCAAGAACTGGGACATTTTCAGCTTCCAAGAATTGTGTACAGATCCTTGCAACATGGGGCCATGCATTATCTTGCTGAAACATGAGGTGATGTTCATGGATGTATGGCACAACAATGGGCCTCAGGATCTCATCACGGTATCTCTGTGCATTCAAAATGCCATCAATAAAATGCACCTGTGTTCTTCGTCCATAACAGATGCCTGCCCATACCATGACCCCACCACCACCATGGGCCACTCGATCCACAACATTGACATCAGCAAAGCGCTCACCCACACGACGCCACACACGCTGTCTGCCATCTGCCCTGAACAATGTAAACCGAGATTCATCGGTGAAGAGAACACCTCTCCAACGTGCTAGACGCCATCGAATGTGAGCATTTGCCCACTCAAGTCTGTTACGGCGACGATCTGGAGTCAGGTTAAGACCCCGATGAGGACGACGAGCATGCAGTTGAGCTTCCCTGAGACGGTTTCTGACAGTTTGTGCAGAAATTGTTTGGTTATGCAAACCAATTGTTTCAGCAGCTGTCTGAGTGGCTGGTCTCAGACGATCTCGGAGGTCAACCTGCTGGATGTGGAGGTCCTGGGCTGGTGTGGTTACTCGTGGTCTGCGGTTGTGAGGCCGGTTAGATGTACTGCCATATTCTCTGAAACGCCTTTGGAGACGGCTTATGGTGGAGAAATGAACATTCAATGCACGAGCAACAGATCTGGTTGACATTCCTGCTGTCAGCATGCCAATTGCACGCTCCCTCAATGCTTGTGGCATCTGTGGCATTTTGCTGTGAGACAAAACTGCACATTTCAGGGTGGCCTTTTATTGTGGGCAGTTTGAGGTACACCTGTGCACTAATCATGATGTCAGATCAGCATCTTGATGTGGCACACCTGTGAGGTGGGATGGATTATCTCAGCAAAGCAGAAGTGCTCACTATCACACATTTAGACAGATTTGTGAACAATGTTTGAGAGGAATGGTAATATTGTGTATCTGGAATGAAGTTTAGATCTTCAAGTCCATCTCATGAAACATGGGAGCAAAAACAAAAGTGTTGCGTTTATATTTTTGTTGAGTGTATGTGTAGTCCTTCTGAGTACATGAGGAGAAACTTAAACAACAACCGAAGCTGAAAGGAGTCGATGTTTGAAAACCTTCCCAGCAAGGAATGTTTTCATTTTATTTACATTTCTATTGCAGATTATTATGATTCTAGATTGTACAGATACATTAACCTGCTTAGATTACATATAAAATGCATGTTGACCTCGTGCTGTGTATCTTAAGTCTCCCCGTCCACCTGCAGATCTTCCTATGAAACAACAGCATGTCAGCATACAGGTAAAGTTTTCTAACAGGATGATTTGACTGTAGTTTTACTCAAGTGCACTGTTATTGTCATACATATGTACATATTATAATATTAAGTCATAGTGGTTGTAACTCATAAATATTACCGTATTTTCCGGACTATAAGTCACACTTTTTTTCATCCTTTGGCTGGGTATGCGACTTATACTCAGGTGCGACTTATCTATTAAAAAATATATACTAGTTAGCCTGTGTCCTGACGTCCCATTACAAATATCATGGCAGCTGTTCTGTCCCTCTCCTGACGGTTCTCTTCCACCTCCAGCTTGTCCACACTTTCCGTGCTTTCCAAGCACATGTGACACTCGTGGTAGATAGGTCGCTAATTCCAGACAGCTATAGCGCACAGTAGTCTTTTACTCATTTACAGGATGTTAATAGGAATTTCTGTGCAGTGAAGCTCATCATTTCTCTGCGTGAGAACATGTTGAAATGCGTGTGTCTCACTCAATGCCCTGCAGCCACACCACTTAAGTTAAGAGGAATTCAAGAGGCAACATTACACTAAAAAAGTAGTGATTTATTTACACTGGCGCAACTAATAGTCAGGAAAATACTGTATTGTTTTTTTGAAAGAACAAACCCGAACAAACTTATTATACCTTAACGTTATGATTCAATGTTGAGCTAATGCCACAGCCACAAAAAGACATTTCTCCCAGCTGCTAGACAGCAAGCCTTATCTAGACATGGAGGACAGTCTCCTCATGGAGGACAGTCTCCTCATGGAGGACAGTCTCCTCATGGAGGACAGTCTCCTCATGGAGGACAGTCTCCTCATGGAGGACAGTGATATGCAAAGTGTTCAATTTTTGTTGACACAGTTAGAAGAAATCTTTGTTCATATCTTTACCAATGTCAAACTAAGAAGAACATGTGCTTTGTGTTGTTCTTCCACCGACTGAAACATGAAAAATAAGAGGTCATACATGGCTCTAGGGGTATGATTCTCGCTTTGGGTGCAAGAGGACCCGTGTTCAAATCCTGGACGAGCCCTGGTGTTTAACTTTATTACATTGGAGACCAACTCCTTGTTGTTGACTCTTTTCAGTTCCTCTCTAACTACCACACAGCTTTACAAAACTAACAAAGTTCTATTCAGACTCATCCCAATCAGAGTTTGATCAGAGCAGTTGTTCCACAGTAACACCTGCAGGAGGACGTCATCACCCAGTGTGTGACCTGCACTGTGAGCTGTAAGGTCTTATACAGACAGGTGTGTGTCTTTCCTCATCAATCCAATCCATCTTTATTTATAAAGCACCTTTTAAAAGACAACAGGGTCAGCCAAAGTGCTGTACACAGCCTACCAAGCATAGAATAATTGACTAATAAAATAGAATAAAATGAAATAAAATAAGTATAAGTTGATAAAACATAGGAATATACAACCATACAATAAAAGCACCAGTCAGGGGTAAGAACAATAAAACAAGTAAAAGTCAACAACTCAAACAGAGTTAAAAGCCAGAGTAAAAAGATATGTTTTAAGTGATGACTTAAAAACCATAAAAGAATCCGTCTGTCTAAGGTGCAAAGGCAGTTTGTTCCACAGTTTCGGACCTGCGACAGAGAAGGAACGGTCCCCCCTGCGTTTTCTCTGTGTTTTTGGGACGACCAGGAGAGACTGGTCAGCTGACCTTAGAGAGCGAGCAGGGCAGTGGGGCTGGAGCATGTCTGACATGTACTGAGGGGCGAGACCATGAAGGGATTTAAAAACAAATAAGAGAATTTTAAAATCAATGCGAAAAGGAATCGGGAGCCAGTGCAATGACTTTAAAATCGGAGTAATGTGCTCACGTTTCTTAGCCCCAGTTAAAAGCCGTGCAGCAGCATTCTGTACAAGCTGCAGTCGTGCAAGTGAAGCCTGGCTGAGCCCATAATAAAGTGCGTTGCAGTAATCTAACCGATTCGTAATAAAAGCATGAATTAAAATCTCAAAGTGATGCCGAGAAAGGAACGGTTTGGCTTTGGCCAGTTGCCTCAATTGAAAAAAGCTCGCTTTGACAGCTGCACTGACCTGAGCATCAAGTTTCAGGTTGGAATCCAATTTTACACCCAGATTTGTCACTGTGGACTTTTGATATTGTGTCAGGACACCCAAATCTATATCAGCAGCAGAGGCATCACTGGGCCCAAACAGTATGACCTCTGTCTTAGTGTCGTTAAAATGAAGCAGATTTGCTGACAGCCAGGATTTAATTTCCTCAACACAGTCTAAGAGTTTTTGAACAGAATGAGTTTGGTTTTGTTTTAAGGGCATGTAGATTTGAGAATCGTCCGCATAAAAATGGAAAGAGACACCATGTTTACGGAGAATGGACCCGAGAGGAAGGAGGTATAGGGAGAAGAGGAGTGGGGCCAGAATAGAGCCTTGGGCCACTCCACAGGTGAGAGGGGCAGCAGAGGACTCAGCAGACCCCACACGGACATTAAAACTTCTCCCTGTCAGGTATGACCTAAACCACTGTAACGCACTGCCCTGGATTCCCACACAGTCTTTCAATCGAGACAGGAGGATGTCATGGTCCACTGTGTCGAAGGCCGCAGTGAGGTCGAGCAGGACCAGGATGACACAGTGGCCAGAGTCTGTGGCTAAAAGAACATCATTAAAAACCTTCAGTAGTGCAGTTTCTGTGCTGTGCTGAGTTTTAAAACCTGACTGGAACACCTCAAAGATTTTTTGTTCTATCTAAAAACCCATTCAACTGACTAAAAACAACTTTTTCTAAAATCTTTGAGATAAAAGGGAGTTTTGAAATCGGCCTAAAATTTGAGAGGACAGAAATGTCCAGACCAGGCTTCTTGATTAAAGGCTGCACCACGGCATGCTTAAAACCATCAGGGACCGTACCATTTATCAGACTGCTGTTTATAATATTGAGCACATCTGGAGCTACTGTTGGAAAAACCTCTTTAAAGAGACGGGGTGGAAGGAGATCCTTAGGGGAACCAGAGGGCTTCATATGACCAACAATGTTCTTTAACAGAGGCAGACCAACAGGCTCAAATTGGTCAAATACAGCAGGGTGCGTGATCGGGTTTGATGGGTTAGATAAAGGGGGGTGTATGAGGGCTCTGGTGCTCTCAACCTTGCTAATAAAAAAGTGCAAAAATGCCTCGCATAGTTCATCAGAAGCTTCCAAGCAGGCTGTTTTGGGAGCATTAATAACATTGTTGATGGTTTTAAACAGAACACGGGGATCAAGTCCAATCAGTATCATCAAAGACAGCTGGACTCAGATGAAGGTGTAGAACCATCTGAAGGACGATCAGAAGAAATGGACGCACAACAACTCTGTGTGTTTCTGTCAGTATGGGGAGCTGTGTGGACATTAATGAGGAAAAATGAACTTCAATGATTTTAGCAAATGGCTGCAATATAACAAAGTGAAACATTTAAGGGGGTCTGTACTTTCTGTACCCACTGTACATATTAGAAATATAGATTATTAAATTATGCGAGCAAGGGCTGAGCTGACAAACCTGTAGCATTGTAGTACACCAATTACTGACTCTGCGGGGGTGGGAGAAAACCCACAGTGCCGTCATAAGACGGTATTAATGGCCTGGTATGGAAAATGACATAACGGTTGTGTCTCAATTCAGGGTCTGCATCCTTCAGAGGATCTATGCGGTCTCGGAAGCCACGTCCTCCTGAGGATCCTCAACCATCGATAAATGCCCCAATAAAAAAATGCTGATGGTCACTGCTATCGCAACTCTTTTCCTCCATTATATTGCAGGCAGTTTGTGACCATCAGGGCCGCTTCATTGAAACGCACGTGGGCTGTGCCGGGGTCGGTGCACGACTCCAGGGTACTCTGGCACAGCCCACTGTACAGGCGTGGCATCTACCCTCCTCCAGGGCACTTCATCTTTGCAGACGGTGGGTACCCATGTCTCCAGCATCCACTCCCCCTCATCACTCCTTACAAGCGGCCTGTACAAGGTGTGGCAGCCATCATTCCAGGGCACGCTCCATCATAGAGCATGCCTTTGGAATGATGAAGACGAGGTGGCGATCCATCTTCCTCCAAGAGCTGGAGGTGCACCACACCCTTGTGCCTCAGGTATGTCACTACACAAGAGAAATATTGCTTATTGTTTAATGGTGAATAACTCCCAAAAAACTGAAAAAAAAGAAGAGAGAAACTTTAGCAGAGAAGAACAGATTGAAAAGGACGGTGTGGCCTGATACGCAAGCCGGATCTGGATTTGTTCTGTTTCAGATAGCGTGAAAAAAAGAAGAGAGAAACTTTAGCAGAGAAGAACAGAATTAGAAGGACAAGAAAGAAGAGAGAGGGAGTTGGGATGGGAGAAACAAGACTGCCAGTCTTCTTCTTCAGGTAGTGATCTGTAAACAGATAAAGAAAATCATTATTGTGTTTGAAACATAGAACCTAAAAGCTACAAAGTTTGTACTATTACAATGTGAAGCTTCAGCACACTGAGCTGCTCAGGTGAGTATCTTACTTTAGCATGTTGTGTATTTAAATATTTATCATTATGGAAGTTGTTACATGAATCGACTGTATTTTCCTTTGTGAAACTTGTTACAACATGTTGGCTCTGAAACATAGTTCTATCAGTTAAATGTCAAATATACCTTATGTTTTTCACATTATAACCTCATATATATTTGCCTTGAGTTTGTGCACCCATTTACACTGTTTACAGATACTGAGAAGAATAAATTAAAGACGGTAGAACAACCACTTTGTTGTGGCAATTTTCACAGCTAAATGTAAGAGCTACTTTCAAATGACTCCTCACACACGCGCACACACACACACACACACACACACACACACACACACACACAAATAGAGCCCTGGTTAAATCTTCTGCAATCATTTTGCCACAGAGGAATTAATGTAAATGTATCCCTCGTACAACACAATGAAATAACTTTATGCATTTTAACATGTAAGGGAGCACCCATAGTAACATTTTAGTGTGATGACAATTAAGCCAAATTTCCATTTACTCAGCAATCAAGTGCACAGCACAGCTTCTTCTGTTCTAGGTGAATATAAACAAAATGTTAGTCACAGCTCTTTCTCCCTATAAAACTGTTTGTGTGTTTTCAAAGTGTAGCTTAATGTGCAAATGTCAAAAATAGACATACAAATCAGCCTTTACACAATGACTTACAAGTAACCACTAAAGCTGTAACACAGTGAAGGATTACAGCACGGAGCCTTAAATAATATGAACTTCAATCCAATGACAATACAACAGCAAATAATATTTTATAACCCAACAAAGGCTGTGACTTAAATAACTCTGACACTACTTCGTCCAGGAAAGCAGCTGTATTCAAATACAACAGTGACCGAGACTGACCGATGTTAGATCCCGGGAAATAATCGTCAGCTCTCCGTCTAAATGGGGTCCCGGTGCCTTAGTCAGAAGGGTATTACCCTAGCATGAATTCTAAAAACACACTACTTAAGCTGAGGGCGGGGTAACTCGCCTGGCTTCTAACCACCGTTAATCCTGACGTCTGCCCTGCTTCCTCCCTCGCACCGATGCAACCACGCAGGGAGGCTTTACCCGCAGCCGGGACCGGTGGAGGGCCCCGTCAGTTGTGGTGGCTTACCCCTAATGGATCTGTGCACTTGGTACGTGCCAGGTTAAAGTTTAACGGCTAGGAAAATAAGCCCTAAGGACATAAATGGTGGTGGACTCCTAAAAACCAGTGTGACCGCTAGAGCTAGATGTTGGAACACGTCAAAAAAGTCATTACCTAGAGTTTTACTTCCATGAGACTGTGGTGTACTATCACTAAGGAAAACAGGAGAATTCTGAATTTTAAAACATTTATTTTGTATGCAGGTTCAGCAGTTTAAGCAACGCAACAGCTCTTAAATTCAAATCGAGTAATTCTTAAAAATCCCAAAAATCATCAAAATCATTTAAAATTGCAAAAACTCAATAAAACCGATCAAAATCATCAATCACATCAAAATCTGTAGAAAATTATTCAAATTAGAATACTTATGAGCCGGCTGAATGATGAGGGGTGGAAAAATCCAATTCTGTTCAAAAATCCTTGTTGAGTAAGATTGAGTGAGCCGCGGGGCCAGGGCGGCCACACCCGATCAGTCACTGCCGCAGCGAAGTCGGTCCGGGGATCCGTCACGGAGAGGTGTGTGTATGTGTTCACACTTCTCCTGTTTCAGTCCAAGATGTCTCTCTTCTCTGTTCTTGACTCAGTACAAAGTCCAAGAATTAGCACTAGCATGCTAAAGAAGCGTCCAACTTTGCCTGCTAAGCAGGGGGAAAACAGACAGAACTTTTTAAGCCAAAATAGCACTGCAGAGGGCTTGGCTCGGTCCGCACGCAGCGCAGTCCTCGTCCGGTGTAGAAATCCCGGGTTGAGCTTACTTACTCAACCTTTTATAGTCCTTTTCACAAAGACAACCTATTTTCCAAACATCATCATACTGCAGATGTTTTCTAACCAATTGTACAACATTTCGTCCCACTGCAGATATATTTTGACCAATGGTCAACATAATGATATCACACACTTTTGAATATGCATTTCTTATCTAATTTCATTAACCATCATGTTTGTCACGTACGCCATGGCAACCCAAATTTCAGTTCCCCATTTGGTGCAACTATGGTGCAATCATCCACCAGATGCATCCTGTTTTTCACCAGCCCTACTGCTTGGTCCACCCTGACCTTTGGGACTTGTGACCATGACTAATTTCTGCCCATTACTTATACACACACACACACATTTGTCCTCATATGCCCTTAAGTATACAGAAAGATGATCTTAGAGATTTATTTGATTATTATATATTGGATATTTCAACAATTTATTAATCATTACATCATGAATTAATTTTTAGGTTAATATTTCAGCCCATAGCTTTCTTTAAGGGGAAGTTAGCCCTGAGATCTCAACTCCACTTGACACCCCCTTCTTGAGATCACAGGTTACTTCTTACCATCAACTTTTTAGAACTCAGGGTTCCCCATGCTGTAAGGGGAATCGGTAGGTACCAGGTCCAGCACATCTGGCACCGGCTCTTCGCGAGAGGTCTCCATCATCTCCGTCGGGTGGCGGGGCTGCTGCTCAAAGGAGGTTGCTCCAGGCCACGCCAGCTCTCCCATCTCCCTCAGCTGCTCCAGTAAGCTGTTTGTGGATGGTGCGGGCGCTGGTCTTGGTGGTTGCTCCTCTGGTTCAGCCGCAGGCACTGAGGGTGGTCTCGCCAACTGCTGTTCCACCGCAGCGACCATCCCCTCCAGCTCCCTCTCGACCGCCTCGTCACGCTCCTGCTCGGATACCTCGTCAGCCGTCTCCACGATCTCGATCTTTTCCCCATCAGCCGCAGTGTCGCCTTGAGCCCGACTGGCTTGACGCCTTCTCCTTGGCCGGGCACATTTCCAACAGCACCTCTCCTTGGTGATGACCCCAGCGACCATGGTCTGGACACCGACATCGCGATGTTCCACCTCTCCGGCACAGCTGACTCGTCCCGAAGTGGGGGTTGGAGTATCCCTGGTGCAGGTAGATGGTAGGGTGGCTGTCGGGCACCGGTGATGAGAAATCTCCCATCCAGGCTGTGAGTGGTGCGAAGACGTGTACCATCACGGAACTCCCACAGCTTGGTGTAGGCTGGTGCGTAAACCCCCAAGGTGATCAGTCGGGGTGTACACGTTGCTTCACTATTCCATAATGAGTTCCAAACAACTCTCCCATGCTCTTCAATCCCTGATGCAACAGTTATTGGTACTTGTGGGCTGAATGGGTGATTCACTCCCTGGAGGACGCCATAGACTGCATACGGGTGAGGATCTATCATGTAGCATCGGGAACACTGCATTGCTGTAGCAAGATCCCATAGCCATCCTGCTTTGCTGACAGGGATTCCACACCCGCTGCACCATGCATCCTCCTGTAAGTAGATTAAACAAAACTGATTAGTTATTTGATTATAAGTATATATATTTCATTCACTTCTTTCTTCTGCTGGCGGAGCACTGGATTTTCTTCTTATGCTGAGGTTCCCCCATCTGGATCCCCGCCGTCCATGGTGTTCAGCCAGCCTGGTCTTCGTGGGGGTAGCGGGGTCTTCACGTAGACCGTAGGCACAACTGGAGAAGTTGAAGCCTCCACTCGGGGAAAGAGGGCAGGATACAGCATGAACCATCCAGCCATAGTGATCGATGCCTCGGCTCCTATCCAGTAGAGGACGCCCAGAAACACCCCGCCCTGGATCCAGAGGACGGCGGCGACAACCTTGAACGGTTGGCGATGACCTGGTCTTGCGTGCCGGTACACCGTCATGACGAGCAGGTAGGCTAGGAAGGCGATCATGGACATTCCTTCCATCACCCTGCTGAACTCTTCTGTGAGTTCAGAAAAGGCCATCACAGTATCCAACACCATCCACACCAACAGGACTACTGCCCGGAAAATGCCTCCATCTGTAGCTTCGATATAGGTGCGTCCCAGCAGGTAGATGAGGAACCAGGATCGAGTAATCTGTCTCCCACCTCTGCTTCCAGTCGCGACCAGAGCTTTGATCAGCCCCAGGCCCAGGGCGATGAACCGCAGGGGTTGCCTCAGGGACCAGTTGCCGGTGCAGCAGAATAACAACCATGTACCCTCAAATACCCAAAAGTCGTATTGGGTAAAGTGGATAGCAGGTTTCTCTGTTTCAGAGCAATTGTGGATGTAAGCAGGGACAGTACTTACTCCAATAATCATTGGTGTAGTGGCTGTTACTGCAGTCATAGTACCGCTGGTGTTGTCAGTCGTCATCTTCTTCTCGTCCTCGCTGTGTCTCTCCTCTGCACTGACCACTTCCCCTTGTGCTCCCTCAGTTATAGTCCAGCTTGGTCCCTCCCCAGGTGGGAGGGGCGCTCCGCCCACTTCCTCTCTTCCACATATGGTAACATCGAGTTATACAAAACTAATTTCCGGCAAAAAGCTTGCATGCAGCGGTTGCAGGGGACCTTCCTCTTTCGAAGTCAAGGTACTTTTTCAAGGTGTAGTCAGAACTGGACCTCCTCATAGATGTGCTCCATGCCCCTCGTCCATCGTCGGTCGTTAGCTGTCCTTTGTCTCTCCTGACCGGGAGGGTCGCTCTCTGATTCCCTAGGGGTTGGTTGAGGAAAGAGGCTCCCATATAGAATAAACCAGACGATCAGGGGCAAATTGGTGGTGTACCCCAGCAGACACAGGATGCTCAGCACTCCCCAGCCGAATCCCCATATGCAGAGACGCATAAGCTTGAGAGCCCAGGTTGATGCTCTGCTGCTCTTCAGCTTACTGACCTGTGAATACATGTAGCTCAATAGACCCACGACCACCAGTCCTTCATAGCCCAAATTCACCCAGTACAGGACCCGGGACCACAACGAAGCTAGGTCCAGGGCTATCCAAATGATCAGCATGAACGCATCAAGGTAGATAAGTCCAAAAGGACTTTGGACTTATCTACCTTGATGCGTCCCAGGAGGAAGGCCACGAACCAGGACGTGGTGTAGGTTGTCTCTCCTCTCAACACGTTCACGATCACGGCACGAACTGCTCCTTCCACCAGGCAGAGGACCCGGAATCCTTGGTTCATGGACCAGAGACCCATGCAGCAGTGAATAAACCAAATTGCTTCTAATGCCAGGAACTCTATCACATCACTGCCAAGATCCATTGACCAGCTGGGGGATGCTGTTGTTGGCATTGTCCAGTTCTCTGCTTGGGGGGTTGAGGTCATCATCCTGACCACCTTGGTTCAGTCCCTTGCTTGTTCAGAAGTCAAAGTCCATTTGTGGGTCCGCTTAGTCTCACGGAACCACTTCTAGAAAGAAGATAATCCCTCCTCTCGTAGGAGGAGCTCCAGCTCCTCCCTTGTCAGGGGCGCGGTCTTTCCTCTCCGCCCCCTTCTGCAAAGTTTCTCAACTCCAGACTTGATCAGTCCCCACAGGAGTGGTGCCAGTAGCACTACTCCTGCACCAATTAGAATGTATGGCAAAGTTATTTTAATGAGACTCCATACCTCAGCCCACAGGATCATGGCTCCATCTTCAATCTTTTCTAGGATCTCTTTCGGCACCTCTGCCACGCTCTCTAGCAGGGTTCTTCCATACAGTTCTGCCACTGTGCAATCATGGCCATTGCATTGCTGCCAGTGTTCGTGTGGTTCGCCGCAGGTCCCATTGTTGTACATTCTGTTAGGCCCGATCCATTCAAACCCCACGACCTCTCCTCCTTCACACAGGCTCTTTCGAAAAGCATGCTCCTCGATATCCCCGATGACTCGCCTTCTTTCTACCATGGAGCCCAACAGGCCTTTAATGCAGCCTTTCCTCCACTGTCCCGCCCCTCTCTGCCAGCTGTCCTCGACCTTCTTCATTCTGGTTAGGTTGCTAAACAGATGGACGTTGCTTCTTACCCATGTGGTGCCCTGTCGGTAGGTGTCATAGTCTCCGCCATACCACCATTCACATGTCTCTTCCCAGCCTTTGAGTGCGGTGCAGGGCCTTCTTGCCAACTCCACAGTGCAGGTGGTGTTGGCTCGATCACAAGTCATCTTCCAGGGCCTCGGAGACAGGGTTACACTTGGCCTGAAGTTGGTCCAACTGTACCATTCTGCGACTCCTACGCCAGTGGAGTAGACTGTAGCCACATACTGATATTTGACCCAGTAATTCTGTGTCTGGGACAAGCAGGGAACAACCCAGGCTTTTACCTCTTCTTCCTGTAGCCCCCACCACGGTCGAGACTTGTCTGGTTCAGTCCACCACAGCGGCCACTGCTCCAGGGCTCCCTTCATGGTTCCATGTTGCTGGTTACGGGAACAGTTGTATTGCCAGTACCCTGCCGACCAGGCGTTGACCTGTGAGATGTCGCACCGCGGTGAAGCCCAGCCAGATGCCCTTTTACCTTCGCCCTTGGTGTAGTCTTTCCCGCTCAGGTCCTCCGCCATCTTTTTCAACACACACTTGTCAATCTTGGCAAAATCTCCCGAGGGAGCGGCCCACAGCTCTTCGGGTGTAGGTAGTCTCTGGACGTACATCTCCATGTGCTCAGGCCCAGCCAGATGAGGTGTCTGGGTCACAGGTCTGGAGGCCCTCAGGTGGGTCACCTTTTTCTTCCACACCCATGGCAAGATCTCGTTCAGCCACCCCTCGATCTGGATCTCCCCCGATTCTGGAGGCTCACCTCTCTGGGTCACCCTCGCCTCTATCTGCCGACTCAGGACCAAATAGTGCTGTTCTTGACATATGATAGGACCGAAGTCCCACATGCAGGGATCAAGCTTAAAAGCTTTTCGCTCCATGCAGTCTTCAAACTGTCGGGGAAAGGATGACGGAAGGCGAGGTGATTTCTGGCTGCCTGGCTCGGGCTCCTCGGGACTTTCCGCTGCAGGTGTGGTGCTGTTGCTGGAGGGCGTTTCAGTGCTCTGTTCTGTGGCTCGGGTTTCCCCTTTGGCCTTACAGGTCAGGTTCAGAAATCCCCAAAACTCCTCCGGTTTAGGGAGCAGGCTGTGACATCGCTGCTGTTGATGGGAGGCCGGTTCAACCACCTCATCCATCCAGTAGGTGATGTTTCTTCCCTGGACACATGTCTGGGTGTAGTACCAGTACGGGCTCTGGCCATCCGCCTGGATCCAGTTCACTCGCACTCGCCTGGTTTCTTGTTGTTGAGGGAGAAAGCCATGCAGCAGCAGCGTATCATCTCTGCGCTCTACTGTCTCAATAACTCCCCCTCCTTCGACTCTCATGGAGTCGAAAAACTGCAAAATCTCATCAGTCTCAAACTCCACCGTCCCATTCCACGAAAAATTCTTCAGGGTGATCACCTCTCTTTGTATCACCCAGCAAGTCTGATTATATTCTTCAGTGGATGCGTGACTTATTCTCACATGCTCTTCCTCCCACAGTCCATCACCATGGAAATAAAGAAAAGCCAAAACAAAAATAGTGCCTAAAACTCCAATGCTAACTTTAACCTTGATCCATTTAGCAGGGCGAAAAAATGTTCTGTCAGTCATCATGACTGCCACCTCAAAGTGTCACTGTTCAAATGAGTCCCTGTCTCTCAACCTATGGACTTATCTATAATAGGTAAGTCCGCCCTCTTCCTGTTGTCACCTTTGGCCGGGGAGCAGTCTGGTCCCGCCGGTTCAGCCGTTGGACTCGCCCTGCCATTAGGCGTCTCATCAGTGGGCAGGGGTGGATTCCAATACTGTTGTGCAGTTGAGGATGGTCTTTAAGGAAGGGGTCCAAACCCCTCCAAATCCATTTCCAGTGGGTGAGAATCACTTCATCCGTCTTCGTCATGGGCCCTTGGCAGCTGCAACCTTGGTCGTATGCCGCCTGTTCCATGACTCTGAAGTCCTCCAAATGTGCACAGGGAATATCATTTCTCACCATTACCAGCTCAGAACACACAGGCTGATCCCAGTGATCCACCAGCTCCACCACTTGACCCCACCGGTCAGATCGGTTGTGTCCTGAACCATATGAAGTATGCATTCCAAAGCCAATAGGAGGAAGACAGCCCATGGATCGTCTCCAAGTAGGGAATCTCTGAACCTTCACCTTGAGCGCCAAGTACTGATTCTCTATGACGATCCTGCCTTGCTCCTCCGTTAACTCCTTCATCACTCTGGATGCCGCTCGATCTGTGCTCCATATCAAATAGGGCCCGATCCAAACCTCCATCAGCATACCCCGGATAGGGTGCACATGGTTTACACCCCACCGCAACTTCACCAACTCTCCGCTAACCTGTAGATAAACTGCGTTCAGGATCCAGGGACCCCATGAGGGGCAGGGGAGGATAGGTTGGTTCTTCCATCCCCTCCAAGTCTTCGCCCGTGTAAATGATCGGTATTGTAGCAGCCCACTAGGTATCACATAATCTTTAATTATAGTCCCACAGTCATGTTTCTCCAAATCAGCTGATCTCCTCACCTCATGATTGCTGCAATAGTAAGCTGCAGGGCCACAGAAAGCGTTATAATACAAGGCGTCTCCCCTCGGGCGATCAAGATAAATTCTTTCATTTGGGAGTTGTAGATAGGGGCCAGGTCTTCTTGGTGTTCGCCCCCTTCTCGCCCGTTTCAATGCAGGGGTCCCTTTTACTGCTGGGACTTCCCCCTCCATTGTTTCAGCTTGAATCTGTGGAACAAGCTCTTACTTCTCTTTTCTTCTTTTCCTTGAGCTCCAGTTGGCGCTCCTGGTGTAGCTCGTTCTTCTTCCAGTGTCACCTTCGCTCCGACCGAGAACACCCCGAGGAAGGGAACAATCACTGACTGAACTGACAGCCGCACCCTCGTTGTCTGGTCTGGGAAGGCTGGAGTAGCTGCTCGCCCCGCCCACGATCCTGGCAGCTGGAGAACGCCGTCCCTCCGCCACGCCTCTGGTGTGACCGTGTAGACCGCACTCTTTCCCCTCGCTCTCGCCACCTGGTGGCCCCATGCATCCATGCATGTGACACTGTAGCGCAGATTGGTGCCCCTGATGTACTCCTCCCGTGGAATAGGCCCCAGCTCCTCAACCGGTATGGTGGCATCGTTGTAGACCTCCTCTATGAGCCGACCCCAGGTGGTAAGCTCCCAGGGTCCTGCCCAACCATTGCTCTCTGCCATCTCTCGCTGATCTGTCGTCAGATCCCCGGCCATAGGAGTGAACCCAGGCTGGCTGGGGTCTCGATACACACGGAACACCATGTTCACCTGCTGTACAGATGGTGGCGGCGCGAAGACCTCTGTCTGCGCAGGGCTGTAGGGCCAGCTCCTCCGTATGGCTTCTCTCCACAGCATCCTTGGGTCTGGATGGTGAGATCTCTCCCTCCGCCTTCTCTTGGACTCAGAGGATTCTGGGGGTAGAGGTGGTGCAGACGGGCCCTCGGCTTCAGGTGAGCTAGAGTAGGATTGGTTGAACAAACCTCCTTCCGTCCTAGGACCTTCTCCTCCCTCCCATCTGGCTGGCTCCAGCGGTTGCAAAGGATCAAGGAATTTCCTCACCTGCCACCCCTCAGCCGTGGCCACCTGCAGTAAGCGGCCATTTCTCTGCTCCAACTTGCAGGCGCTGCAGGGATGTAGCCTCTCTCCGTCCCACTGGCACGAACACTCTCGATAGCCCCCCTTCTCTCCTCTCAGGTCCCACTGGGTGATGAAGACGAGTCTGGGCATGGTGTCCACTCGGCAGAGGCCACACACATGCGCATCCAGCACCTTCACTGGTTTGGGGTACATCCCCTTGAATTCCCTTCTGTCGGGCTCAGCCCGAAGGGGTTTATCCTGTCCAGGTCCTTCCCACTGGACCCCCAGAGTGGTGGGTCTTAAACATACCACACAGGAATTCTTGACTTCTCTCCACTGCAACATTTCCTTGTCATCGGTAGAAACTCCTCTCTTTGCATACTCCAACAATTTGAGGGCTCTGCCTGCCCAGAGGCCCGTAGTACTGCGTCTCATGGTAACCACCCCATTAACAGTGGCCAGTCTGACAAAGGGTGGTAGGTAAGATGTGTTACTGGCCATGGCATTTTAGCTCCTAGTCGCCACTAGTCTGGAACTGGCTTCAGCTGCTCTACTCCCTGGATCCCCGTCTTCTTCAACCGAACCGTGTTTCGGTCTAAGACTTCGGTCACTATGTCAGTCTTGTCGTACTTGGCTCTGACTGCCACACCGGCCGGGTGGTTCTGAACTTTGATCCACACCTTCTGTCCGACATGCAATTTCATCTTGTCATCGAGGTGTGGCTTCTTGTCATCAGAGCCACGCCCCACCTCCTGTGACGCAAACGGCCTCTGATTCAGCTCTTCTGCAGGCGCAGATCTCCCACTGCGATACCGGTCATTCAGGGCTTTGACCATAGGCAGAATTTTGGTGCTCCATTCTTTGCCGTTGGCGTTCTTCCCTATCCAACTCTTTACTAGACCAATAGTCCGTTCCACAATTCCATTCGCCTGTGGTGTGTATGGTGGTGAATAAACTCTCATCACCCCATTTTCTTGGCACCACTGGTCAACTTTGGCATTGCGAAAATGAGTCCCATTGTCTGTTCTGAGTTCTTTTGGTAGTCCCAGGTAACAACAAGCTTGATCTAACATGCTAACCACACTGCTACCGTTTGCCTGTCGCACTGGTTTTGCAGCTACATAGCCTGACATAGAGTCCACAAGCACTAACAGATACTTTTCTCCTCTTGTACCTGTCACTCCCATGGGTCCAGCCACATCCATGCAGATGGATCCCCATGGTACGGTGCTCTTGATGGAGAGACCTCCAGTCCGCTGCCCCCTCCGACCCGCGTACCGACCACACACCGCACAGTCTTTGAGAACATGCCGAACCTCCCTCTTCGGAATCCAGAGTTGCTGCTTCTCCAGCTCCCTGCGCGTCGGGACAGCTCCGGCATGGCCGAGTGCCTCATGCACTGCCTGCGTCACCCCCTCCACACAGTCTTTCGGGACTACTTTACCCTTGGGTGTTTGGTCCCATTTCTCGATCCCGACAAAGACAATTTTTCTCATCTGGACGAAACGGTCCACCTCATCGTTCCCTTGCCAGTGAGCTCCTTCTTTGGTGTGCGCTCTCTGATGCACCACCTCCAGGTCCAGATTCAATAACATTTCTGCTATTTTCTTCCACAAGTCCTCATGAGCCACCTTTTTACCTTTGGCAGTCTCATAACCATTCTCTTCCCAGATGGCTAAATCTTCTTTTAGTGCCTGAGCACAATAATAACTGTCCGTTATAAGTTGAGCATGTTTAATTTTTCTGTTCTCTAATTCAAGAAGTCCTTCTAACACCGCCGTCACCTCTCCAGCTTGTGCACTCCCTGGGGCTCTACCTCTCCGTCGGGTCTCTTCTTTGTCCCTCCGTTTTAGGATGAATCCCCAGTAGGCTGTGTCGTCAGGTCCCTTCCTTGAACCGTCTGTGAACAGTGTCCACTCAAAATCCCTCTGGGGTGCTTTCTCTGGTGCAGCTGCTTTGGGTGTGCCTGGTTGTAGCGGCCCCAAATCGAGGTCTGGATCCAACAGGATGTCTTCCCATCGACCCCATCTGGCGTTGGTTGCTCTGGTGCTCTCGACAGTTGCTTTTCTGAGGAACCGATGCACTTGGCTCTGAGTGATGACTTTGATTTGCTGCCCCTGGGCCAAATCTTTCAGGGCACTCCAGTACCTCGCCAGCACCGCCAGTTCCTTCTCCTCTAGTGGGTACTTGATTTCCACCGAACTGAGCGCGTAGCTCCACAGTGTCACCAGTCCTCCGCCTTCATTACTTACTTTAACTGTAGCATTGTCTTCTTCACAACCGATTTCTGCAACCAGCCGCGCTGTGGGACTCCTCGATTCCAGTCTCAGAGCCCCCTGGATCGCCTTCCTCAGCGTCTCCAAGTGGTTCTGGTCAGCAGCTGTCCATTCCCAGGCTGTAGGCTCATCTTGTTTCCTCAGCTTGGCATACAGAGGTTTGGCAAACTTCTGATAGCCCGGGATGTGGTCTCTCACATAATTACAAAGTCCCAATATTTTTTGTAGTTCATGCAATGATGTAGGAGGCTCTATCTGCTCGATCTTTTTCCTGTACTCTCCTGAGAGTCCCAAGTCATCAGACACCTGGAACCCCAAGTAGTCTACCTGTTTACGTCCAAACTGACACTTTTTCAAGTTCAGTTTGAGCTTCAGTCAGCCTTTCAGTCACTTCTTGCAGTCTGTTCAGGTGTTGCTCCTCCGTATCATCAGCAATGAACACATCGTCTATATAGATGGTAGCGTTCAGCCCATCAAGCACATCCATCACAGCTGATTGAAAAACATTTGGAGAGTTCTTGTACCCCTGTGGAAGTCTTTCCCACACATAAGCTCTTCCTTTGTGGGTGAAAGCTGTCTTTCCTTGGGAGCCTCGTGCCAGTCGAAGGGAGAAAAACCCATTTGCTAAGTCAATACATGACTTAAAGGGCTTCAGCTTCAAGGTCCTGTGGAAATGTATGGTCAAACTTGGTCAAAATATATGTTTGTCTGCACATATGGTAAAAGTGTATGGTTGCTCATAGATCGTGACCTCTGACTGAGGTCATAAAACATTCTGATGTTTAATGGTTAGTTTAGAAATTCGAACTGCAAACCCCTAAGTTGACCCACACAAGCTTGCCAAAGAGACAAGATATACTCAAGGCCGTAACAGGAGGACCTGTGAGAATACACACACACACTCACATCAAAGATGTGAGTGGGAGAACTTCAATGTCTTTTAGTTTCGTATACGCCTTCCACCTTGTGATTATTGAATATGCATGTTTCACTGAAAAACATTACCTTTTATGCCTTTCTATGTAAATGTAACCACACCTTGTTGTCAGATTAATAAAACGAGCCTAATGCATGGGACGGACAGAATGCAAATGGTCAGCTGCAGGAGCAGATCGAGGGGTCTGTATTGAGCTGTGCATTCTCCCTTTATATAAAGGCGAAACTGAAACTGATCAGTACTGGTTTTCATTCAATGTTCTGTGCTTCGGGGACGGAGTCTGGGAATCCGGGGTGACCAGATTAGGTCACAACAATTGGGGGCTCGTCCGGGATCAAAGGGCAAAAATCATCCTCAGATCCGTCAATTGAACACAAGGGCCGATTACGAACAGACAGAGGACACGTGCCGGCAACAATAAGGTAAGCAGACCTTTTATATCTGCATTGACTACTCTAAAATGTAACGTGTCCCGAGTCTTAGTAGTAATCTGTCTGTAAAAGCAAAAAGAACATTGACTGAATGAATTTAACTGTAAGTGAATGAATATGACTACAGTGAAATAACCGTAAGTGAATGTATATGACTACGGTAAATGAGTGAATGATTACAGCTGTTTAAGAGATAAGTAAATGATGCCTGCAGAGGAATAATGCCTGCAGAGGAATAATGCCTGCAGAGGAATAATGCCTGCAGAGGGATAATGCCTGCAGAGGAATAAGAGAAAAAGGGGTAGCTAATCCTGAGTGTGGCGACTCCACCGGTACTCTGACGAGGGGCCGGAAAAGCTGGGTTTGAGGCCCGGGGCTTGAGGAACCCTAAATCACTACAAAAAAGAGAGAGAGAACAAGACCAGGCAGAAAACACATGGTATGCATGTTGGACAGACTGGAAACTGAAACAATGACCGCACTAGTTAGGCGGGAGTTGAAGTAAGTCAACAGGCTTCCAAATTACAGATATATAAGATTCTGGTGTCACGGACAGAGGCTATTCTCGAATCCATTGGACTGAGTACCAGGGACACAGCGTGCCATATTTCTCAGTCGGCCAGAATCTAGAAAAGAAAGGCACTCTTGAGACTCATAACTGTGAGTCGTCTGAGATAAAGACGACAAGATCAGAGAGTAGAGTAATTAATGAAATAACTGTGAGCTGTTCTTACACTGAACGGCAAGACCAGAGAATAAGTCCTGTGAGTTCATGAAGCACCCCTAAAGAGAAATAAAGAGAAGTGAAGATACAGTACTGACACACACACACCGAGCTCGCAGTATAAATGGGTAAAGCATGAGTGTGGAATGTGTATGAATGCCAGAGACGAGGTGAACTGAAGCAGCAGCACTGCTGGAAACCTTAATCGGTGTAAACGTAAAGCAGTGGCCTGTTGAAGTAGGTTCACTCATGGACTGGATTAGTGTTTTTGTTGTGCACATACTTTTGTATATATTTCTGATGTGAACATAGTTTCTGAACTTTTCTAACATCATAGTTTTGTTAACTCTTCTGAGCACAGTTTTGCAAATAACACACTATTATTAAGCTTTAGTTTTAATTTTCACGTAATCACATGACTGAGACTTTGATGACTGACGACATGGACGGAGATTTTAATAGAGACACTGTTGATGATGGGTGGGGTCCGAACAGCCCACTAAAAACAGTAGAAGCTCAACTGATTATTTTGGAGAAAGCGCTGCATCAGGCTTTTGACTCTAAAACCGCATCTGAAGAGATGACTCAGATGAGGGAGGCAGTCATTATTTTGCTGGGAGAAATAGGCCGTGGCATGAAAGATAGAGGTTGTTTACAGAAGGAGTTTTGGAGAAAGGAGGGTGAAGCGAAGGCAGAGAGGGAGAAGGCCAGGAAGAGTGCAGAGCAGTGTGGCTGGTCTGAGAAAGGGAGATTTAAGAGGGAGCAGGAAAAAGCAGAGGAGAAGAGAGCTCAGTGGGCGCGATGGGCTTTGATAGGTCAGGGTGTAACTCACCTCATGACCGAGAAGCCCAAAACACAGGATGCCAAAGCAGAAAAACTTAAGGATCCCCCACCGTATACACCACCCCCTCCTACTGCACCACCATCCTCTCATTCATCTGCTGGGTTATATCCAGTCTTACAAATAACTCAAGGCACACTGGCCATAACAGACATGCCTGATTCCTCTGAGACGTGGTCTGATGACAGCTCTCACACGTCCCAAGTGAGTAGTGTGTCTGCTTTACCCTCGGGAGTTAGCACCCGTGAAGGGCCTCCAGAGGCCCCTGCCCTTTCACCTTTCCAGCTGCGAAAGGACAGAGAACTGAGCTGCGACGGAGCACTATGTGTTGCAGCTGAAGCCCCGCTGTCACACAGAACACAGACACCACACATTGTGAACACAAAGCAGGGAGAAATAGACAAGGTGCAACAGTTGCAGGAGGAATTAAAGGAGTTGCGGGCTGCTATAACTCAGGATTTAACACCACACACAGATGTACTCCCTAACCCCCAATTTGGAGACGCTACACTTCACGTGGGAGGCGTGTGGAAAGATGGATCACAGGAAGGGAGGACAGCTGGAATTCAGATGCAGGTCGAGGGTGTTTGGTCCGCGGAGCAGGGAGAGATGTTTGATCTATTGCAGAGACAGGCCAAGGCTACTGAGGAGTGGTTGAAAACACACGAAGCTGAACACTTAGCACACAGACATAAAACACACCACATGACAACTAGATCTCAAGGACATGATAATACACAGACACTCAACCATCAGTTACCACTGATTCAAACTGAACACCAGATCAAATATCGTCCATTCCCACTAGGTGATGTACAGGCACTAGTGGATAAATTACCTCCAGTGGCCGAAGGTGGAGCAATGTGGCTGAGTCAACTTGACAGTCTGACAGCAGGTCACAGACTCGCTCTAGGTGATTTTCGGGCCGTTATTTCTAGGTGTCTTACAGCTTCAGAAGTGAGGGACATAGAGGAGGACGCCGCCACTACTAGACAGAGAGATGACACACCTTTCACTCAGGTCAGCACTGAAATAGGCAGAGCACTAAGACATAAATATCCTCTGCCTGCTGGAGCCGCAGTTCCCACTTTGAGATGGGACCCCAAACAGAGTCCAAGAGAATATCTTAATCAAAGCAAAGACACATGGATCAAACACACCGGGTGCCACCCTGGTAACCCAGGCATTCAGAGGGTGTGGTACAGGACCGCCGTCCTAAACGGGGTTCCTGAGACTGTAAAAACTGCCATGGATAATAACCCAGACATGGCAGGGTGTGATTCCAGTGTGTGGGAGAGACATCTAGTACATCACTTGGCACGTGCCCAAGAGGCAGCACAAGCTGACAGTAAAGATGTCCAGGATTTGCAAGCACAATTATTGAAGCTGCAATTGACTGAGGCCAGACAGAAGGCCAATGACAAAAAGAAAGATAAAAATAATAAAGTCATGGTTGTCACTGAAAGCTCTGACGCACCTCCGGTCACACCTTGGGTGCCTCCATCACCTTATTCTCCTGATTATCAGCAGCCTACGGGGTCCTACAGGGGGTACGGATCAGGGAGGGGCAGATGGAGAGACAGGCGCGGAAGGGGTGGAACACTTAGGGGACAGCCGAGGGGAGACCCAAGTCGTGACCGCTGCTATTACTGTGAGGAGTTGGGACACTGGGCCAAGGACTGTCCACACAGACAGGGACAGTATGCCCGAGGACGTGCAGCGTCTGGTCCACGGAGGGCTTCCTCCCGCCCCCCAGGACCTCCATTCACTGGACAGTTTCCTGTTTCCGGCTGGGAACAGTGGGATTGTGACTTCTCACAACACTGACACACCCCACAGAGCAGCTCAGATTACATCGGCACGGCAGACCCGATGTTATCTATGCAAGTAGAGGATGAGACACTGCCTTTTCTGGTGGATACTGGCGCCACCTGTTCTACACTGTTTCAATCATCTTCTATGGAATTGTCCAACCACTCTATCACTGTGATGGGCTTCTCTGGGGATAAACAGACTCTGCCTATAACCACTCCCATGACTGCTCAGTTGGGACATCAGACTGTTTCACACTGTTTTGTACACTCACCTCTTCTGCCTCTGAATATACTGGGGAGAGACTTGCTGATTAAGTTTGGAGCATCTATTTTGTGCGGCCCAGACGGGCTGACAGTGACACTGCCGGACGGCACCAAGTTCCACTGTAATGTTGCAGACACAGGCGGACAATATCTGATGAGACCTGTGACTGACCCATGTGCTGACATCTACTGGGGCATGTTACATCCTGAAACTCCCCAGAACCCAGGAATCCTTTCTGCCTACCTGCAGTGGAAGCCCTGGATAGCGCAGGTCGAACCATATGTTTCTCCCCCTGACCCCCCTCATGTGACTCTATTTTATGACAGGCAGCAAACTGATTGGTACCATGAGAAGTTTGCGCACTCCCTAGAGGGACAGGACTGGTCTATTACAGTCCGAGACATTTTTGTGGCACCTGAGGGCGTGGCAGCCGGTGTGGACCTCACTCCAGAACAAATGTCTTGGTACATGATGAGTGACGAAGGGCATCCCCACGTCTCATTAGCTGTACATCCAAACCACCAGGCCAAAGAACTAGGTGGCATGGTTAAACGTGCCATGGGGCAATCAGACTGGCAACCCACACCTTTACCTCAAATCTTGTATTCTCCATCTGCTAAAGCATACAAAATAACTGTTTCAACTATGAACACTGTCACTCTGGCACATGAACTGCTTGCTAGACATCACGGTAGAGAGAAAACTGATCATCCTCTGGCACAGGCTGTGATTGACAGCTTGCCACCACATTTATGGGCAGACGGCCCCACTGACGTGGGTCTGGTGGACTGTGAACCTGTGACGTTTCAGATCAACACACCAGGCCCTTTGTGGATACCACAGTATCCACACAAGCCAGCAGCCGGAGCTGGCATTGCAGATACTATTCATGGACTTTTTGAAAATGGCGTGCTGGAACTCTCTCACTCAGACTGGAATACTCCCATCCTACCTGTAGAAAAGAAAGGGACAGGTAAATATCGCATGGCACATGATCTGAGGGACATTAACGCTGTACTGTCAACCCCCACGGTACCAGTTCCGAATCCATACGTGGCATTGGCCCAACTGGATCCTTCACAGAGCTGGTTCACCTGCATAGATTTAGCTAATGCTTTCTTTTGTCTCCCTCTGGCACCTGAATGCAGAGACATTTTCTCATTCACATATCAGGGAACACAGTATCGCTACACCAGGCTACCTCAAGGTTTTGCGCTCTCCCCCGGTATTTTTAATCAGGTTTTGAAACAGATACTCAGTCACTGCACCCTCCCAGAAAACACTACACTCATTCAGTACGTTGATGACCTTCTTATCGCAGCTCCAACGGCAGCAATCTGCCTGGATGCCACGCAGGCTGTTTTGCAACATCTGGCCAAAGCTGGTTTTAAGGTCAGCAAATCTAAACTCCAATTAGTCAGGAAACAAGTTGCTTTCTTAGGACGCATCGTTTCACAAAAGGGGGTCAGCATATCGCCTTCACACAAATCTACCATTTTGCATCATCCGCGTCCTGATAAAGTGAAGGACATGCTCTCATTTCTCGGTCTGACTGGCTACAGTAGAAACTTTGTTGCTAACTACACTGGCCTCACACAACCTCTCAGAGACCTTGTCAAAGAACATGGCATGCGTAATGTGTCAGCTCGCCTGAATTGGACGCAGGCCGCGGAACAAGCATTCATTGCTCTTAAACAATCTTTGGCCGCTGCAGCAGAACTAGCCTCACCTGACTACACTTTACCTTTCTATTTGGATGTCTCTGGAACGGATGCCTGCATCAATGGCATCCTGTTCCAGAGAAAAGGGGGAGAAAGACTAATACTGATGTACATCAGCGTCCCCCTGGACAACATGGAGAAAAGACACCCTCAGTGCACACAACACGCAGCAGGAATAGCTAAGCTAATTCAAAAAACCGCACACATGGTCATGGGACACCAGCTGTATGTACTGACAACACATAGTGTAGTCGCATATGTAAACTCAGAGACATTCACACTCACCTCATTGAGACAGAGGAGGTTGAGCAAGATTTTAGAAGCACCAAACATCACCTTCACACATGAGGGCATCAACATGGCAGACCAGATAGGAGCTGGAGAGCCACACACATGTGTAGAGAGGGTAACCAGAGAAGAAAAAGTCAGAATGGATTTACAGGCCACACCACTAACAGAGGCCAGAAATCTGTTCACAGATGGGTGCTGTTTTAGACATGACACGGAAGGACTCAGAGCAGCATACGCGGTTGTTGAAGACACAGGGGAAGAAATGAGAACACTGAAAGCAGAAAGACTGGAGGGACAGCAGTCAGCGCAGAGAGCCGAGGTGAGGGCAGTGATTGAGGCACTAAAGATAGGTCGAGGACAGGACATCAATGTTTTTACTGACTCAGCATATGCGGCAGGAGCAGTGCATGTGGAATTAGGGCAATGGCTGAGAGCAGGTTTTCTCACTGCAACTAACAAACCTATACGGCATGAGGCTGAAATGAGAGAGCTTGCTGAAGCTCTGTTGTTGCCTAGCAAAGTGGCTGTGATTAAGTGCAAAGGTCATGGAGCAGGAACTGACAGGGTCACAAGAGGAAACAACGCAGCAGATCAGGCAGCAAAACAGGCAGCAGGCTATGTTGAGCGAATGCTTTTTATGTGTTCAGAAACAGACTTGCCTCCCCCTGTTGATTGGACTGATTTGATGGAATTGCAAAACAAAGCCTCTCCACAGGAAAAAACACTGTGGAAAGCTAGAGGGGCGACTGACACAGGAGGAGTATGGAGAGGGCCTGACGGACGCCCCATACTGCCACCTGGACTGAGACAGACTGCCATGGAAGAAGCGCATGGAGTAGGCCATGTGGGAGTGGCACAGATGATGAAAAATCTTGAGCACTGGTGGCACCCCTACATGAAAGACATGGCTCAGTATTTGATCAGAACATGTGACCAATGTTGTAAATACAACCCCAGACCGACTATCAAACCAGAAATTGGAAAATATCCTCTAGAGACCAAGACAGGTAGAGAAATAATCATTGATTACACTGACATGGTTGACTCTGTGAGAGGATACAGATACATTTTGATGTGTGTTGATGCATACTCAGGATGGCCAGAAGCCTGTCCTGCAAAAAGAGAGGACAGTAAAACAGTCATTAAGTTCCTGATTAACACCTACATTCCCAGACATGGTTTCCCTGAGAAGATCAGATCTGACAATGGCACACACTTCAAAAATAAAGACCTCCAGCAGGTGGAGGCAATGCTGGGACTGAAACATGCCTTTGGTACAGTTTACCACCCACAGTCTCAAGGCAAAGTTGAGAGAATGAATCAATCTATTAAACAAAAATTGGCCAAAATCTGTGCGCAGACAAACATGAATTGGCTGGATGCATTACCTTTAGCCCTAATGTCTATCAGAAGTTCAGTAAATCACTCTACAGGACTGACACCACATGAATTACAGACAGGAAGAGCTTTTCCAGGACCACATTCTAAACTTCCTTTGATGCAACATGATGATCAGATGTTAACTTCTAAAGCTTATTTCCACGAACTGCAGGGTTTGGTGACCAACTTTTCCAAGCAGGTACAGGACCGACATCCAGCAGCTGCCAGCGGGGCTCCGCCTGAGGCTGACTGGGTGCTTCTGAGGGTCATCAAACGGAAGTGGTCGGAACCAAGGTGGACCGGTCCCTACCAAGTGACGGAACGCACCTCTCACGCGGTTCGGCTGAGAGGAAAGGGGGACACCTGGTATCACTGGAGCCAGTGCGCGGGCGCAGAGGAGCCTCAACGCTCTCTACAGGACGTCCAAACTGATCTGAGGGCACAGAAGCCTGAATCGGCTGATTCAGACACAGATCCTGTCACAAAAGGGGCAGAATAATCCCCTGACAGAGATCAAGGATCCCGGGTAGTCTAACCCCAGGGATCCGAAGAAAGAAGACGCATCCTGAGGACCAGAGGACCTGACGGGGGCTGGATGGACGAGGCAGACGGATCGAGACCCACTCGTGGACGGTTGAATAACACACTTTTGAACATTTTCATTGCAGGCTGGTGTATTGTTCTACTAGTGTTTACATGGGCAGTGGTGAAGACATTTCTACGTCAATAATCTGACATGTTATGATGTGTTATTTCCTGATTACACCACAGAATCTGTTTACACACCTGACTGTTAACGTGTGCCTTTAAAAAAAAAAAAAAAAAAATATTTTTTTCCTGCCTGACTCTGACATTCTAGCACATATACACACTCACACACGGACAGATTACCAGTTTAATTTCTATTTAGTTTGACTATTACAGGGGGCGGGAACGGTGAAAGACCGACCGTCTTTAAATACCCCCACCAGTTGTCACTCACTTTTCAGCATGCAGTACCCTCCCTCTCCTCGGTTCGTTGTGAGTTTGCTCTTTCTGACTGTGATCATAGTGTCTCTTATCTTTTGGCTGCATTGCGACTTGCCAGGACAACGCTGCAACGGCACCTATTAACTCTGTAGTGAATACAACGTTTTGCTGAAGTATTGCATTTATGCCAGGGTTCCTGTTTTTCTTGTCCATATGTGCGCTGCTCCCAGTTGCACGGCAGACGGACACATTTGATCCATGCACTGACACCACCACTGGTGTACAGAATACTGAGTGGCATGGAATTTTCTGGTTTTGTTATACAGACAAAATTGATGCACTGGTCATTATCCCACGCGGCAGCTTGAGGGACCCTCGGCGGACGGGTGATTCTGCCCAGCAGTGGAAGGGATATACTTTGTATCTGGACGCCACGTCACACCCACAATCTGGCAACCGGGGCTGGGGTAATGTTTTTGCCACCACAGGTCACTGGCCTTCCGGCTCTTATGGCTTTGGCGGTCTTGCGCTGCGATGGAAGCAGGTTGTCAGTAATTTCACGGCAAGTAATAGTGTGATATCTTTTAGGGTTAACACCACCCAGTTTGATTTGCCTCGACCACTCCCAACCACATGGCATCCTGTCCCCACTTGGGTGGCTAACAATGGTACATGGTTTCTTGTTTGTGCTCTTTTTTCAGGTCATGACCCCTGCTGGAAGGTGGGATTTTGGCGTACCCATATTTTACTCCCCTCATCCACTCCCGCTGCTGTAGCAACCACAGGGACCTTAGTGCCTGGTAGATCCAGCTCTAACGGAGGAGGGGCTGTGGTCATACAAGGACAGGACCCGCTGTCCACTGATCAATGGTTTCAGGTTGCTACTGGTGTTACTGGGTACAAGAACAATTGGCTTTTACTAGCTGAACAATCGGCAAATGCATCTCAGGTTGATTGTGTGGTGTGCCTGGGGCCCAGGCCTTTGTTACAGGTGGTGCCAGCTTCCCTGACTGTTGACTGTTTTATGTCTGTTATGACTCTCTCTGTTCCTCCTGACGACTGTGCGGAGTGGGATATTATATTCCCCATCACTCAGCGGTCCATGCACCATCCCATTTTTTCTACCACGGTGGCCCCTGGAAATTTCTCCTGTGTAAACCTCACAGGGATGGGCAAACGGCTTGGGAAAATCAACCGGGCATGGTGCAACTACACTCATCCAGTGGGGAGCAAATTCTCACCTGTGTTAAGGGCTGACATCTGGTGGTGGTGTGGTGGCACTGCTCTCTTTGACCGCCTGCCCATCGATGCCAGAGGTTTGTGTGGGCTGGTGAGTCTTTTACTACCAGTCTCTGTTTTTCCTGTGTCCGCTGAACAGCTTACCCTCGCAGCAGATGATCCTGTGGGATCCGGCTTCCTGTTACCACGCCGCAAGAGGTCTTTTGCTTGGATGGCTAAGGGAGACCCTACTTACATTGATGCCATCGGAGTCCCCAGAGGTGTACCCGATGAGTATAAATTGGTTGATCAAGTGGCGGCTGGTTTTGAGTCTGCACTCTGCTGGTGGTGCACTACTAACAAAAACGTGGATCGTATTAATTACATTCATTATAACGTTCAGAGATTAGGCAATTGGACTCAGCGCGGTTTCGAGGCAGTTCACGGTCAATTGGCTTCTACTTCTTTGATGGCATTTCAAAACCGAATTGCAGTTGACATGTTGTTGGCTAAAGAGGGTGGTGTGTGCGCTATCTTCGGCGATCAGTGCTGTACTTTTATCCCCAACAACACAGCACCTGACGGGACGCTGACTGAGGCTCTTGAGGGTCTCCGATCTCTCAACCTCAAGATGAAAGAACACTCCGGAGTGCACACCTCCATGTGGGATAATTGGATGGCTGTTTTTGGCAGATACAAATCGCTGGTGTCTTCTCTTTTGCTGTCTGTGGCGGTCTTTCTCGTCATCCTTATGTTGTGCGGTTGTTGTTGCTTGCCATTTCTTAGGGCTTTGGTGACTAGATTGATTAACACAGCCATGACACCTTCTGCACACCACAACATTAACATGTTCCCATTGTTAGCAGAAAACTTGGAGGACTTGGAGGACGATCTGATTTTCGATGCAGGGATTTAAACTTTGCCATCACGTTTCGTTTTTAACACACTCACATGATATGTTTTTAATACACTACATTCTCACAGAGTTTTCTTTTTTGCACCTTCATTAATGGTTTTGACACACATACGCACACACCAGGTGTTTGGATTTTACTCACAGTGTTGTTATATATAGATGTCACTTTTACCCATAGTTTTGTTTGATTACACACAGTGTTTTCTATTTGCTGATGTGACCGTTTGTTGTTTCTTTTGCTTATTTTGTGTTGGACTCTTAGTAGAGTCCAAAAGGGGGAATTGTGGAAATGTATGGTCAAACTTGGTCAAAATATATGTTTGTCTGCACATATGGTAAAAGTGTATGGTTGCTCATAGATCGTGACCTCTGACTGAGGTCATAAAACATTCTGATGTTTAATGGTTAGTTTAGAAATTCGAACTGCAAACCCCTAAGTTGACCCACACAAGCTTGCCAAAGAGACAAGATATACTCAAGGCCGTAACAGGAGGACCTGTGAGAATACACACACACACTCACATCAAAGATGTGAGTGGGAGAACTTCAATGTCTTTTAGTTTCGTATACGCCTTCCACCTTGTGATTATTGAATATGCATGTTTCACTGAAAAACATTACCTTTTATGCCTTTCTATGTAAATGTAACCACACCTTGTTGTCAGATTAATAAAACGAGCCTAATGCATGGGACGGACAGAATGCAAATGGTCAGCTGCAGGAGCAGATCGAGGGGTCTGTATTGAGCTGTGCATTCTCCCTTTATATAAAGGCGAAACTGAAACTGATCAGTACTGGTTTTCATTCAATGTTCTGTGCTTCGGGGACGGAGTCTGGGAATCCGGGGTGACCAGATTAGGTCACAACAGTCCTCAGGGTCCCCTGAGGATTAATGAGGCTTGCTCGGTTAGCAACAGTCCTTCTATTTAAAGCTTTAAAGTTGATGACTGGCCGCCAACCTCCCCCTGTTGCCTCTGGCTTCTTTACAGCTTGAATTGGGCTGTTGGTGATGGGGTTGGGCTCTCCCCGAATCACACCCAAGGCTAACAGTTCTCTGACAATCAAGTCCATTTCTTCCACTGCTGCTGGATTTAGGGGGTATTGTCGCACTGGTGGGCGCACTCCCCCTTCTATGGTATGGATGTACTTGGTTCCTAAATCACCACAGTCATTTTTAAATCTTGCCACGTTCGATCTGGAGATGATCCCTCTCAGCCTCTCTTTCCCCTCTGGAGAGAGATCACTCTCCTGTATTTTCTGCTCTGTCACCGCTGGGATGTCCACTGCCTTGTACCAGACTCTGGTGGTCGAGTCCTCAACCAAGGGTAACTTCACTAGGCGCGCCTGTAGAATCTTCAGTCGCTCCTCCACCCGTCCTCGGTTGCGTGGTTTCCGATGTAGCCCCTCTAGGTCAGCAATGGTTACCAAGTCATAGGCGCCCAAGACCCACACGATCCCCTTCCAGATGCCATACGGGACCTCTGTGATGGATGCGTCCGCCAACTGCACCTTCAACCGTCCTTTGGGTCTCAGGGCCCTCCGTGTCATGGACACCTCAGCCCCTGAGTCCACCAGGTACGGCCTGTCATCCACCTTGGTGTAGATCTGGTCGCCGACTCGGTAGGCATTCTCCAGGGTGACTTGAGCCGTCATGTCCGTTACTCTTTCTTCCCTCCTTCAGCCGCCAGCCGGCGAGCTGTTCGGAGGGCGTCCCGCTGTTCTGGAGTCAGCTTCCTGTACTCCTCTGGAGGCAGGTAGCCAGCGCTCTTGTCCCCAGGTTCACCTCTAGGCGGGCGCTGATCTCTGGGTCGGCCGCCTGGTGGGTTGCTCTGTGGGTTGCGTGGGCTAGGCTGTTGTTCACTCCTCCTGGGTTGGTTCTGAGTGTTCGGCTGGGATTTCGGGGGCGTAGTCTTCTGCTGATTGCGTTGACTCTCCTCGACACGCCTATCCGCCTCGTACTTCCTCCTGAGGTCCCATTTCCTCACCGTCTCCATAATCTGCTCAGGTGTGCTTCGCATTGGATCTAAAGTGACGAAATCCATCTCACCTCTCATGTTCTTGACCAGTTTCCTAAGCACCCTGACACTCCTCCCTGGCGGAACCACTCTGTTCAATGTGTACCACACCTGGGTTAGAGTCTGTCCCTGATCCAGTTGGTTACGGGCCTTCTCAATCTGGGTGTCTTCATCATCGACATCCTCCAGAACAAGTCTCTTATAATGGTCTTCTGCTGTTTCTTCTGACCCGATGGGCTGGCCAGTAACACAGGCCAACCACATTCTCCGGGCCTCATCGTTTCTGGTGCTACTTTTCACCATGGGCCATTTCTGCTTCAGATAATCTTGTAGGGGTAGACACTCGATCTTCCACCAGCATTTTGATCTTTTTAAGCTCTTCGAAGCTGGAACCCACTGTCTGCACCGCCGTCGGGTGGCTGTCAGGAATGTTCATGGTTGACTCTGGAGTGGATCTGCTCCTTCTCAGCTGAGGTCTGGTGGTGGAGGGTATCACTGGCTCATCTTCTTCGCTCAGACATCTCCTGAAGTTGCCTTGCCCGCATTTCTTTTGCATGTTTACGGGCTGCTTTCTTCAGGCGCCGTAGCATGACATCATAACCAATCGCCAGGAATGTAGTTCTGAAATTTTCAGTCAATGGTTTGCAGCCTCTCAGTGTAGGATAAGTGGGCGCCATAAGGAAATTGGCCCACTCCCTCACCGGTGCGTCCACCTGCAGCACCAACCTTTCCTCCAGCTGCTCTCTCCAGATGTCAGGCACGGCTGGCCAACCTCGGGCATGTATGACTTTCGGCCATCTAGTGTCTCTATGTAGCCAAATGAGATGTCTCGGGCCATCTTCTGCGAGGCTTTGTAGACAGAGTAGACAGGGGCTTGTTTCTTTTCCCCTTTCCTCTGGCCAATTCTCAGTTCTCTAGCCTCGGTGATGTCTTCCTGTCTAGGGGACACCATGCTGCCAGCTCCTCCATCGTCGTCATCTGCGCTGTCGTCCGCTGAATACTGTTCCTCATCAGCTGCCTGGTCCGACGCCTGCCCTGGGGTTCGTTGTTCCACGACAGGTGTTCTCTCCTCGTAGATCGGGCTGCGCGTCCTTCTGGCCGGCTCGTGACAGTAGGTGACGGCTGCCACGCCTGTGGTCCTCTGTGTGTGCATCGCTTCGTAGTCGGGCAGCGGCTCCATCCTGATCCTGTCTGGGATGGGTCCCAGGGTTGTCACCTCGAACCTGGGCATGGCGGCAGATCTCTCCGATGGCGATCGGCTCTGTCGAGGTGCTGCTATCCCGTCCTCGTAGCGCTGGGAAGGTCCTGCCTCCTCGTCCTCGCGCCCTGGCGTGGAGGTGCTCTGGAGTCGCGTCCCTGGTAGAAGAGCAGCGGTCGGCTCCTTCTTTCTGGCTGGGTCCTTCGGAACACTTTGCCAGCTGTCACCACCCATCGTCTTCTGTAGGGTGAGTGAAAGGCGACCTCTACGCTCCTCTCGCTGTTTTCTGGAGGTAACGAGGACCAACTCCCTGATGTTGGACCAAGCTGAAGCCTCCAACATGTGCACACGTCCTGCCATCAGCATCGCCGCCTCGGCCGCCTCCCAGGGTAGGTTACCGGATCTGGCTCCATTTACACACATGACCACCCTCTGGTAGGCCAGGTTGCTGGCTCGGCGAATCCCACTATCTAGGGCTTTAGTCAGTTCTTTTTTGTATTCTTCTTGTGGCGTCGCTGCCTCATAGCCTGGCACTGGAACGTGAATCACTCCCAGATAGTCAGTGTCCCCCCCGTGGGTGAGAACAATGGGGTCATCACCTCGGGCTCGTGGCGACTTTCTCTCCTTCCGCCGCTGCTTCAGATCTTCAACATAGTCTTTCCCAGCCTGGCGCAAGAGGTCTTTTTTAAATTTGTCATTCCATGGGGAGTAATGGGAGTCAGTCAGCACAATTAGCCCATGCCCATCAATCTCCCACGGCTCCCCATCATAGCTGTACATCACCTTCTGGGTCTGACTTTTCCATCTCAATGCCTCCGCAGGCATGGGATGCAGCCGAGGGAGCCAGTCATTGTCGTCGCCCTCTCGTCTCGCTGCCCTCTCTTGGTCGCCTTGCTTATTCGTCCCTGGCGGCCCCTCTTCTCGTGGGTTGATAAGGGTGCAGAGCTCTTTGATTCTGGCTGGAGTATCGGTGACTCGTGTGAGTCTTGGAGGCAGCGCCACCAAGTTCATCAGTTTGTCACAGCCGTCCCAGCTTAGGTCGGCTTCTCCTGTTGGTATCTGTGATGCCTCAGAACCTGCCTCTGAATCACTCCCCGACCCTAGATCACAGTGAGAGCCCTCAATGCTCTCTGGGGGTTCTTCTGTCAGTCTTTCTGCCGTTACTCGATACTTTTCTAGAATTTGTAACAGCCCTTTATGTTCTTGATAGCGGTTGGCAGCTTTAGATCTTGTGGCCACTGATATGACTGTAGTGCCTGTTGCCCCAGCTATCATCTTGAGAATAGAGTCATAATCTTTGTGTGGGCTCACCCAAGCTGCCACCCGCCTAGGTTGACTTTTCTCTACACCTAGGGGCCACAGCTGTCTTATTGCCCACAGAATCCAGTCCTTTACATCACTCTTCTTTGCCCCCGGCTCAGGTGATGGCACAACACGGACCTTTATTCGGTTGAGTGTCGCTGGGGTCAGGAACTCTCCCTCTTGATGGCAGCCGTCGTCCACTCTCTGGCCCACCTCCTGCTTAGGGATGGAGGCACAGCGCTCGGTTACATGCTGCTGTATCTCTGGCTCCCATGTCTCCCAGCCCCTGCCATGGGGGATGATATGTAGAACCGCTCCTGCAGAGATGTGGCCCTCACGGTGTGCCGCTGCAGCCTCCTGGAGGTCCGTTGCCAGCTGCTCCTCGTCCGTGTCGCCCTTCGGATGCCTGGAAGGCGAGGAGTCGATATCCTCCTCTTGCCCTGTAGAGCTGGCTGCGCCGAGGTCCCCCGGTGGGTGTCCCGCCGCTGCGTTGCTCCCTCGTGGCTCTGTAAGCGAGGGGTCGATATCCCCCTCTCGCTTCAGAAGTTGCTCTGAACCGTCCATCGTCGCTCTGACGCCTCCTGGTTGATGAGCGTTGATCTCTGATGCCTCCGCTGTCTCTGGACCTTGCAGACTCTTTCCTTGTCTTTGCCTTTGTCTTTGTCGTCTCGAGTTGCCTTCCCCCAAAGCCGCTCTTTGCGCCTCGAGCCAAGGGATGAGGTCGGGCTGTGCCTCCCTGCAGAGTCGTCTGGATCCTTGTCGGTAGAGGTGCTCCAGCGAAGTCTGCTGCTTACTGTCTGTCTCTGTGCGGCATAGCACAGTACAGACCGAGAGTGTCAGCTCACGTCGGCTGCTCCTTACTCCCAGTAGCCCACGGGTGTCTGCTGGTCCGTGCTGCTACTCTTCTTAACCTCGGGTCGTCTCACACGAATGGTAGCCTCTCCGGACTACCTGAGTTCTTCTGTTTGGGCACGACAAACCACACTTGTCTGTCGCGCCCCACGTTGGGTGCCACGTGTTAGATCCCGGGAAATAATCGTCAGCTCTCCGTCTAAATGGGGTCCCGGTGCCTTAGTCAGAAGGGTATTACCCTAGCATGAATTCTAAAAACACACTACTTAAGCTGAGGGCGGGGTAACTCGCCTGGCTTCTAACCACCGTTAATCCTGACGTCTGCCCTGCTTCCTCCCTCGCACCGATGCAACCACGCAGGGAGGCTTTACCCGCAGCCGGGACCGGTGGAGGGCCCCGTCAGTTGTGGTGGCTTACCCCTAATGGATCTGTGCACTTGGTACGTGCCAGGTTAAAGTTTAACGGCTAGGAAAATAAGCCCTAAGGACATAAATGGTGGTGGACTCCTAAAAACCAGTGTGACCGCTAGAGCTAGATGTTGGAACACGTCAAAAAAGTCATTACCTAGAGTTTTACTTCCATGAGACTGTGGTGTACTATCACTAGGGAAAACAGGAGAATTCTGAATTTTAAAACATTTATTTTGTATGCAGGTTCAGCAGTTTAAGCAACGCAACAGCTCTTAAATTCAAATCGAGTAATTCTTAAAAATCCCAAAAATCATCAAAATCATTTAAAATTGCAAAAACTCAATAAAACCGATCAAAATCATCAATCACATCAAAATCTGTAGAAAATTATTCAAATTAGAATACTTATGAGCCGGCTGAATGATGAGGGGTGGAAAAATCCAATTCTGTTCAAAAATCCTTGTTGAGTAAGATTGAGTGAGCCGCGGGGCCAGGGCGGCCACACCCGATCAGTCACTGCCGCAGCGAAGTCGGTCCGGGGATCCGTCACGGAGAGGTGTGTGTATGTGTTCACACTTCTCCTGTTTCAGTCCAAGATGTCTCTCTTCTCTGTTCTTGACTCAGTACAAAGTCCAAGAATTAGCACTAGCATGCTAAAGAAGCGTCCAACTTCGCCTGCTAAGCAGGGGGAAAACAGACAGAGCTTTTTAAGCCAAAATAGCACTGCAGAGGGCTTGGCTCGGTCCGCACGCAGCGCAGTCCTCGTCCGGTGTAGAAATCCCGGGTTGAGCTTACTTACTCAACCTTTTATAGTCCTTTTCACAAAGACAACCTATTTTCCAAACATCATCATACTGCAGATGTTTTCTAACCAATTGTACAACATTTCGTCCCACTGCAGATATATTTTGACCAATGGTCAACATAATGATATCACACACTTTTGAATATGCATTTCTTATCTAATTTCATTAACCATCATGTTTGTCACGTACGCCATGGCAACCCAAATTTCAGTTCCCCATTTGGTGCAACTATGGTGCAATCATCCACCAGATGCATCCTGTTTTTCACCAGCCCTACTGCTTGGTCCACCCTGACCTTTGGGACTTGTGACCATGACTAATTTCTGCCCATTACTTATACACACACACACATTTGTCCTCATATGCCCTTAAGTATACAGAAAGATGATCTTAGAGATTTATTTGATTATTATATATTGGATATTTCAACAATTTATTAATCATTACATCATGAATTAACTTTTAGGTTAATATTTCAGCCCATAGCTTTCTTTAAGGGGAAGTTAGCCCTGAGATCTCAACTCCACTTGACACCGAGAACAGGACAAGCAAATATAAAAGTTACAAAATATATATATTTTCTTGGAAATGGCTTTGTGTGTGTCTGTCAGCATGAAGCCTGCATTTCAGTCATTTTAACCCACTGTCTGACAACAAACACTGATGGAGAATCAGGAACAGTAGTATCATGGACTTGGATGTTTGCGATACAGTTTATATGAGCAGTGAGCACGAGGGCCTGAAAGAAGCAGGGGCTGGCGACACAGAGAGGGAGAGACCGGACTTATAACTACTAAAACTTTGCTGGCTGCTTAACCTCATGAATGTGGCCACATTAACTCAGATAAGACACGCTTACATATCTTTGCTTGACAATGGTAGTAGTAAGTTAATGAAGTTAACAAGATACCAGCTATAGTCTGTTGAAACTAATGCTAACGCTAATGCTAGTGGCACAGATGCAGGCATACTAATTCCCTTTGCAGCTGTAATTCCTATAACTGTAAATCATCTCAACTTATCATGACAATATTAAAAGACTGAAACTCAATGTCTGTTTATAAAGTAAAGGTTTATATTGATCATCCTTCAGGGACTCTTCCCAAACAGCTGGCTCCAGAGGCAAAACGGTTTGGTGTTGAGTTTTAAGAGTGACACCGTCAGAACCCAAACCATTTTTCCTTCTAACTGGTGGCATAATTATCTCAGCGAGATGGAAGGTGCAGACATTGCAGCAATGTTTAACCAACCAATGTTAAATTCAGAAACAGACTGAAAACCACTGCAATTTGAGAGGCTAACATGCTCAAACTATTCGGAATTAGAAAATTCTGAATACAAGTTTGATAGAGCAGCATCTAATGAGTGTTTTAAAACTAAAAAGTAGCTTGAGTCTGTAGCTTGAAATTTGTAGGAGAAGATACATTTGGCAGATGACCGTCGTTGAAGGGCTCTCTCATGAACTTCAATGTTAAATGGCTTTTGAATTTTTAATTAATATTAATATTTTGAAAACAAAACATATTTGAACAAATCCGAATACAAGTTTAATAGCCCTTGAAGAGCTGAACAGAATGATGTCTGAACAGTTTGTGTAGCTGAAAGCATGTGGAACTAGTTACATGTCAAAGTTGAAGGTGGTTTTGAAGGCTCCTCCATAGACTCCCATGTTAAAAATATTGGTATTGATATTGGTTAATATTTGAAAATTTATAATTTTGTGAAAAAATCTTGAAGTTGACCCGGAATGTCCTCTGTGAGATGAACATTTTGATAATTAAATGGTTGAAATCGGTGAATGTATGCTGAAGATACGCTGCGCCAAAAAACGTACGGAAGAATAAGAAAGAAGAAAGAGGGTGAAAAACAATAGTTTGATTGTTGCCTAGCAACAGCAATCATACTAATCAACTAAAAACAAATGCAATGCATGATGGGTAGTTTTTAAATGTCAACATGTTTACATGTCTCCATGGTGATGTGAAGTGCTTTGATGACAAGAGTTCCATTCACAGTGTGTCTTTGAGCTTCTGTTACATACTGAGAGGAGACAGGCAACAAACGCAGAGAAAATATAAAGTCTGCAAAGTCAACATGACTCAAAAAGACGGGGAATTAGTTTACAAGGATCTCCTTGACCAGGAGCTTTTCTGTGACGCTGTCATCAGAGTGGAGGAGGTTGACTTTAATATCCACAAAGTCATCTTGGCGAACTGCACCCCTTACTTCAGGTGAACTGATTATCTCAATTTTAAATGAATGTGTTAGTAACCTTTACATAGGGAGACAAAATGATGTGAGTGTTGGAGATTATTCACTGCAGTCTTGTTTTTATAGCTCACAGTGTTTCAGTATGTTTGCTGATATTGTTGTGATGACTAACCTGACTGACCTCATAAAGAAAGCAGCAGCAGTCCTTAATGTTTGAACATGACAAAAACAACCGGTAAACAAGTGTGTGTTAATCTGCTGGCCCCAGGTGGGACTTGGATGATAGGACATGTTTGACATGTTGACATTAAAGCATCTAATAGTGATTTCTCCCTCTATAGGCTCAAACTTATTTTATCTTAAACTTAAACTTGATGTATAGTTTAGAAGTCATAAGTGAATTAGATAATGTTACAGCAAGCAGATTTAGACCTTTAACTAGACTGTTGAATAAAGTTACCCGTAAATCCACCAGTTACTTGTGACTAATTTTAGTATCTATTTTAAAAACTGAAATGCATCAAAGTGGTGTATAATGTTGTGGAACTTTTTCTGTGTCTTTCAGAGCTCTCTTCACACGCTGGTCTGAACCTGACAAGAAAGTCTACATTATTCCTGACCTATCCTCAGACATGATGGAGCTCATCATTGAGTTTGCATACACCGGCTCTGTTAACGTGACAGAGTCCAGTAACGTGACGGAGGATTTTCATGGCAGCTGATTACCTCAATATAGTGAAGCTGGTGCAAATATGCTGCAACTTTTTTGAAAAGACGCTCTGCCCAGACAACTGCATCGGCATCTGGCAGTTCACAAAAACCTACCACGCCCCTGAACTGCACCTCAAGGCTTTCCACTATGTCCTCAGTCACTTTGAGGATGTGGCTTTCAGCGAAGAGTTCCTGCAGCTCTCGGCCCAGGATGTCAGTGACATCATCAGCTATGACAACCTCAATGTGAGACAGGAGGCAGCTGTGTTTGAGGCCATCATTCGGTGGATCACACATGAACCTCAGGAACGAGAAGGATACGCAGATCTTCTCTTGTCAGAGGTACTTTATATTATACATTATAATTTTCACTTTATAGGTTAATCTATTTCAAGACAGTGACTGAAGCCAACCTCAGCCCAATAGAGGGTTATCAGTTATTAGATGTGCTCCATGTCATGATGATGGCCAGTACAGCCATCCTTTACCATTTTATTGGCCAGAAGGTGCAATATCATCTATTCTCATGAGTGATAATAGAAAGCACCACAGACTACCTGAGTGACGCATTGTGCTCATGTGCATGCTGGTCTTCTGGGTGACTCTGAAAATGGAGAATTTATACAAATCATCCTGGAGGCCGGGGAAGACCCAGGACGCAGTGGAGAGACTATGTCTCTCGGCTGGCCTGGGAACGCCTCGGGATTCCCCCAGAGAAGCTAGAGGAAGTGTCTGGTGAGAGCGAAGTCTGGGTGTCCCTGCTTAGACTGCTGCCCCCTCGACCCGGCCCCGGATAAGTGGTTGAAGATGGATGGATGGATTATTATTAGTACAAGTACATAAACCAATAAGGAACATATACATGTAATGCTGGCTATTTGCATAAGCTTTGTGTGCAGGTTAATGCAACTCAGAAAATCAATAAGCTGATAATGATACTATGATAGATGAAGGGAGGAGAGTAATGAGAGTAATGAAAAACATATATTAAAGATAAGACTTTTAAGATGGCTCAGTCCATCCTGACCAGTGGTGGAGGAAGTACTGAAGCTTTGTACTCAAGTAAATGTACAAATACCCAGCAATATATATACTCAAGTAAAAGTAGAAGTGCTCCATCAACAATCCTACTTAAGTAAAAGTCTTAAGTACTTTTAAATGTACTTAAATTATCAAAAGTAAAAGTACTCACAACTGAATATATATTATTGATTTCCATTGCGAAGGATCTGAACAGGTTAAAATAATCAAAGAAATCATCTTCAAATTAAAATGGACCATGTGTAGTTAATGTACATGTTCAGTCCAGAAACAGCTATGGACAGGTCTGTGTGTCATGAGGCAGGCTGTGGGCATCAAGTGAACAGAGAGGCTGCTGATAACAAACAGGCATTCAGCATGTTTACTGTGTCAGTATTCCTGCTGTAGATTCATGTTATAATTTATGTTAATCAGACATTAATGGATGGACCTGTGTTAGCAGACAGCAGCAGACAGCAATGTAACTAGTTAGCTAACTGAGCCAGAGCACCGGCATCATGACTGAGGCTCATTATAGAAACACAGCTGGCAGCGTGACACCACCTTCATGCAGAGTCTGACCTCACATCAGTCCAGCACTGTGTTCATCACATGGAACAAGTAACTACAGACACTGTAGAAATGTAGTGGAGGAGAAAGTACAGGTAACAGCTGCAACATGGAGTAAAAGTATAAATTATGTAATATTATTTTTACTCTAGTAAAGTATAAATACTTAAAAATGTACTTAAGTACAGTAGCGAAGTACAAATACTTAGTTACTTTCCACCACTGATCCTGACTGACTGCCACAATGTAGAACAAAGAGAATGAAGGCCTCGTTTGTTCCGGTTGCTAATAGCATTTCAAATAACTGACCATTATTTTATTGTTTTACTTGTATTTATTGTGATGTTCTTTATTAGGAACCACAATTTTTTTTATGTATTTTTATTTATTTGGACACAGTCTGTTAAGTTATATCCTCTTTATTCTCTGTATTGTTGTAAGTCAGGCTGAGCATGATGCCTACAGAGTACATACAGAGTCACGTGCTGTCCAATAAGCTGGTGACAGACAACTTGAGGTGCCAGGCCATGGTCTCTGAGGTCATCAAATGCAAAGACAGAATCCTCAGTCGGCCTCGTCTGCCATCTGCCATCCTATTGGCCATTGGAGGCTGGAACAGCAGCATGGATCTAACTAATGTAATCGAGGCATTTGACGTCCGTGCAAATCACTGGATGAACATAACAAAACTTTTTGAGCCTCCTCGTGCCTATTATGGTGCAGCCTACCTCGGTGGGTATGTCTACTGTGTTGGTGGCTTTGCCCGGATTTTGATGCCCACTAATAGTGTGCGCAGGTTTGACCTGAGCACACGGACATGGCAAGAGGTGGCACCGATGCACTATCGCCGCAATTATGTGAGTGTGACTGTGTTGAACGGGTGCATCTACGCCATGGGAGGCTATGATGGGCACACAAGTCTCAGCAGTGCTGAGTTCTACCAGCCAGAAACCAACCAGTGGCTTGAAATTGCACCCACACCTGAGCAGAGGAGCAACGCCAGCTGCACAGCACTCAACGGCAGGGTGGGTGGAACACAATGGAACATACCAGAGAACAGAAAGACTGCTGCCAGTTTGAGCCAACAAAAATGACAATTTCTTATTGTCCCCCCCCCCCTTTTGTATTCAGATCTACATATGTGGTGGATTTGACGGGAATGAGTGCCTGCAAACAGCAGAGTGCTACAACCCAGAGACCAACCAGTGGACCCTGATCTCTCCCATGACCAGCCGGCGTAGAGGACTAGGAGTCATTGCATACGACAACCATGTTTATGCAGTAAGTGCATGAAAGAAATGTGTGACCAGCTTTCATCAGCGGTTTAAAGCAGCTAGTTTTTTATGTGACAATTGAATTGATAAGTGATGCATCTTCCTTCATCTTTGACTCCAAAGGTTGGTGGTTTCGATGGAACAGCCTGTCTGCAGACCACTGAGGTCTACAACCCTCACACCAACACCTGGCACAACGTGTCCTCCATGATGACCCCCCGCTGCAACTTTGGCATCGAAGTAGTTGAGGACCGGCTCTTTGTTGTCGGGGGCAACAATGGCTTCAACACCACCTCTAATGTTGAGTACTATGACAGTGAGATGAATGAGTGGTCCCAGGCCTGCGACATGGATGTCGACCGCATGGCTCTGAGCTGCTGTGTGCTTTCTGGTCTTCCCAACATGGCCAACTACACCATCCCTCGTGATTCGTGATTTCTGTAAATCTTGTATAAATAGGAATGAATGAATAAATGTATAAAGTGATGTAACAAGTCACATTACCTGGCTGTAAATGTATATCATCTGTTTATTCCACTCTTATGCAATCTGTATGTATGTTTTAGGCTCGCAGTTATGCTGTACACATCTGGATTACTAGACCTGTCCCATCCACCATACAGTATGGTGCTGTTTGGGACCATGAGCTGTCTCTCACTTAGTGTCAATTACCTTTCAATTATAAAATGAAGCACTTTCTCCTTGGTAAAAGGAGTGTACCATTAAAACACTACTATTTATGTGCGGATCAGTTATCTGATTGAACATCATGAAACAATTTTCAGTTTTGACTTGCTGATTTCACCGTGTTATGTTGAACCACAGTTCAATCAGGAGAGACTAGATGTTTAGATGAGAAATACAATGAATGAATGAATTGTGCTTTGGCTTTCTAGACCATGACCGACATCCGAAGGGGGATAGGACAGGAGATGAGGCCGTTCAGACAGGAATCCCCCCAAAAGAAATAGAAAGCGAGACAGAGAAAAGGAATTGATACTTACAATAATCGTCGCAACACAAGGAGGATGGTTAAACCTGCTGGAGACAGCTGTGTGAACATGAGTAGAGTATGGAATGTTGGAGAGGTTGAGCATCCACTGAGAGGTATGAACGAAGCTCGCTGGCTGTCAGATGGGGAATATGATCTGCGTGAAACAAAGCCCATTGGCTGGGAAAATAGGGGATATGAACTGCGTCATTCTGTCCTGTCTCCCTCTTCTTCTCCTCTCTCTCTCCTTCATCCTCTCTGTCCTGTCTCCCTCTTCTTCTCTGTCTCTCCTTCATCCTCTCTGTCCTGTCTCCCTCTTCTTCTCCTCTCTCTCTCTCCTTCATCCTCTCTGTCCTGTCTCCCTCTTCTTCTCCTCTCTCTCTCCTTCATCCTCTCTGTCCTGTCTCCCTCTTCTTCTGTCTCTCTCTCTCTCCTTCATCCTCTCTGTCCTGTCTCCCTCTTCTTCTCCTCTCTCTCTCCTTCATCCTCTCTGTCTTGTCTCCCTCTTCTTCTCCTCTCTCTCTCCTTCATCCTCTCTGTCCTGTCTCCCTCTTCTTCTCCTCTCTCTCTCCTTCATCCTCTCTGTCCTGTCTCCCTCTTCTTCTGTCTCTCTCTCTCCTTCATCCTCTCTGTCCTGTCTCCCTCTTCTTCTCCTCTCTCTCTCTCTCCTTCATCCTCTCTGTCCTGTCTCCCTCTTCTTTTCCTCTCTCTCTCCTTCATCCTCTCTGTCCTGTCTCCCTCTTCTTCTCCTCTGTCTCTCCTTCATCCTCTCTGTCCTGTCTCTCTCTTCTCCTCTCCTTCATCCTCTCTGTCCTGTCTCTCTCTTCTCCTCTCCTTCATCCTCTCTGTCCTGTCTCCCTCTTCTTCTCCTCTCTCTCCTTCATCCTCTCTGTCCTGTCTCCCTCTTCTTCTCCTCTCTCTCCTTCATCCTCTCTGTCCTGTCTCCCTCTTCTTCTCCTCTCTCTCTCCTTCATCCTCTCTGTCCTGTCTCCCTCTTCTTCTCCTCTCTCTCCTTCATCCTCTCTGTCCTGTCTCCCTCTTCTTCTCCTCTCTCTCCTTCATCCTCTCTGTCCTGTCTCCCTCTTCTTCTCCTCTCTCTCTCCTTCATCCTCTCTGTCCTGTCTCCCTCTTCTTCTCCTCTCTCTCCTTCATCCTCTCTGTCCTGTCTCCCTCTTCTTCTTCTCTCTCTCTCCTTCATCCTCTGTCCTGTCTCCCTCTTCTTCTCCTCTCTCTCCTTCATCCCCGCTGGATCCTGCTGAAGGTTATTTCCTGTTAAAAGGGAGTGTTTCCTGACACTGTGGCTCTTAAGTGCACAATTTCTGATTGTAAAACATGCTATATTAATAAAACTGAATTGAATTGCAGCCCTTATTTAATGACCTCTGCTTTTTTGGGGGGGTGGGGGGGGGGCTTACTCCGTGCTTACACTCGCTAATTCTGGTTCTTTCTATAGCAAGCTAGCCTGAAGAAGGTCCACTATAGGGGCCAAAGCATTGCGATTAGCTTGCTTTACTGTGAATAAATACCGAGTGTTAATGACAGAAGCTTCCTCTCTTCCTTAACATTTTGAGTATTATAGCCTTTTTGACGCTGCATATCTGCAGTACTTTTAGTTCCATCCACAACACTCCACTTCTGAGATGATCCTACGCCTCCGTGACCAGAGGTAATCCACACGAGAGCTATCCATCCCGTGCCACGGGTGACCGCCGAGCCACCTACTACCGGAAACAGCAAGCCCCGGAGTACCGGACTTCAACACACTCCCCCTTCCGCCAGGAGCACCAGCAGGTAACCATTGGTTCAGCATACAACATCCACATACCCCCTACAGAGAGGGATGGCAGCATTATCATCCAAGGCAGAACCAGAGGCCTAACTTCCAGACACATAACTCAAATGCCCCATCCCAACACAGAATTCAATCCGAGGACCCAGACTTTTCCCACAAGGTACGTATCATTCATAGAATTATTAAATCGGCGCACCATCTCAAAAATACTGCAGGGCCAGACTCACCCCCTATCATAAGAAAGACCACACTGAATTTGGCCAGCTTTATCAAACCACACTGTAAAAACGATAACTAGCGGTTGTTGATCTTAATACAATTTAAAAATTGATGTGACTCAAAAGTGAACCTTTGCTGTATGCAACGATGAAAAACATGTTGTCTCAACATGTCTGTCTCTAACTGCCTCTAAACTCACATATTCTCTCGTCAGCTCAACAAAGACATGAGAGTTGGCATTTGAGCACCTTGCTAATGCAACTCTCTCACTTCACATACGTCATCTGCGCATGCGCATTACACCCAGCCTTTCAGTCTGAGCGGGAAAGAAGCCCTGTTCAGCCATTTTGTCTTCAGCAGTGACTGGATTGCCTGCCTTTGAACAGTTTTTCTGCATTTTTCTGCATAAAACGTATGCTGCATAAGTTAAGTCTAACTTATTTATTATGAAGAAATTACTTTTTATATAATACAGATGCAGGTGATTGGTTTGTTACTCCCACGTTGTTCTGCATAACAATTTGAAATGTGTATGTACAATTTTCATGCTCGCCTGTGGCGCTCCCCTTGCATCTGAGCTTTAAGACAGAGAGTTACGTTGCGCTGTAGAAGTGAAAACCCAGGAAACCTTTCCGCATCCGCTCACATCTCTATCAGTAGTGATTCAGTAAAAACCGGCTGGATATCAGTGAGGAGAACCAGTGCAACCTCTCTCCGTCGACGGTGGCAGTGACAGAGAAACGGCGTGTGTGTTTCTATGGGCAGAACAGTGGCTGCTGCTGAATACCTGTTGTGATTCGAACTTTATGTTCACACTTTATTAATAAATAAAGACCGTCTTCGGATATATGTTGTCCCGCATTTTAATCAGATGCACCACAGTGATTCCTATTTCATCCACCAGTAGCTGACTTTACTCTTATTACAACAATGTACAACAAACAGGAAACAACTGCGCGAGTTCAAACCTGCCAGCTTCCCTCTCATCACTGTCACAGTCTCTGTCGTTGCCGGCTGGCTGTTCAGAAATTATTATTGTTATTGCTCAGAAATTATGACGGCAAAAGAAGCTCGGAAAACAGTCAGTGCAGATACATGAGTTCACGCATCCACAATCCGTTCACATACGGTGGCGCCCGGCGCTGCCTCCCAGTAAAGCTGTGCTCGCCGTCTGCCATCCTTCGCTCCCGTGCCGCTCGCAACTTCACTTTAAACGCCCCGTTTACGCGATGTCCAGCGGTTGGAATTCTTCTGTTAACCCTCCCGGGATTACGGCAAACTCTGCATTCATCTGTTTCGCCTGGTTTTTTATACCGGCGGTGAGACGGCCGCACTCGCAGTAAAGCAGCGAGGGTGATGCGTGAACACATCCGTCTCTTTACATAAATCTCCCTGAGTCATTTCCCCTCGTCCTCGCCCTCGTCGTTGATTGCTGAAAGGCATAGCAAGGAAAAATGTTCAAAAGTAAATAAAGTGTTCAAAAGATTAAATGTGTTGTATTGACTTAGACTGAGCTATAAAATGTAGTTATTTTACACTGTGTTCCTGGATAAAACCCAGAAAATGTCTGTAAAACATTTTAGGTCATTTTAGGTAGAATTATTCTAATGTTTGAACTGAAAGTAGGATGTATGTTATGCTTTTTATTCATAATGTTATTTAGTCTGATAGAAAACCTTATACATTAAAAAAACAGACGAGGCAAAAAAAAAGCATGTATGGTTTTGTTAATGCTTCAAGATATATCATACTGGCAAAATTGTTGTTTTGCAAATGAAAAGGTCTGCAACGAAACTGATTGTGTTATATGTCTCTTGTGTTTCAGGAGTTGATTGTATGCAGTGCAAGTTTTGTAAGTTCACAAGCTCCAGTCAAGACACTCTTTTGAAACATTGCCGTCTTCACCATGGAAAAGGTGCGCAGTGGCCTTGTGTTCATATAGACTGTGTTTGCGTCTTCAAAACACCTGGTGCCTTAAGGTCGCACCTCTCTAGATTTCACACATCTGTGAAAACTGATGAGAATTCAAGCTTTCAGTGTGAATTGTGTGATTATAAAGAGGTTTGCAGTACTAAAACTTTTTTTAACCATCTTGGACATCATTTGAACAATCGTGAAACTCTAAAATGTCCCTTTCTAAAGTGTACATTTGAAACAAATAAACGCTCATCCTTTAGTTCTCACCGAAGTCGAAACCATAAAAATTGTACACCAGTGTTAATTTTGTTGACGAATCATTTTCGTCATAGTTTTCGTTAACGACCTTTTTTTGCTGATAAAAATGAGACGATAACTAAATAAAAACTAACGCACGGTGCCAAAAACGAAGACGAAATGTATTGACACTTTCGTCAACGAATAAAAACGAGACGAAATTATTGATGGAGACGAGATCCAATCAGAGCAAATTTTGTTTGTGGAAGGGAGGGACGAATCAAGAGACGGCGGCAGAGAGCCAATCAGAAGCGATCTCTCTGCGTAAGGACGTTACCCCGCGATGCTGGAAGAAGGCGTACTCATGCATGGTAACACAACACAGGAGAAGAACAGACACACGGACACGTTTGATGTCAAGACAAACAAGACGGTTCAAACCGTGCGGAGCGACTATCAGCGGTAAAAACACAACAAACCTGAAGCGACGTTTGCAGACGAGTCATCTTAACTTCCGTTCATACACGTGACAAAATCTATAAATGAAGACACCGCTGCTGATGGTTTTACAGCATGTGACCTGTTTCTAAGTTGTCACTGAAGTGTTTTGCTGTAGTTATGGAGTATTCATGAAGAAGGTCATGACTGAACAGTGTATTCAGGGAGAGCAGCTCACTGTTCACTGTTCTTTTGTGAAAAGGTAGCAATTAAATAAAGAGGTGTTTGTTTCAAATAACGTTAAAGCTGTGCCTGTTTTATTGCACAATAAAACCTTAATTATTTCATGAAAAAATATATATCATTTTAGTCGACTAAATCCATGGCAGATTTAGTCGACTAAAATTCTTTGATATTTAGTCGACTAAAACTAGACTAAAAGTTAAAAAATGTCAATGACTAAAATCTAAAATGTCATTTGATTTTAGTCACAAGACTAAAATAAAATCTAAATCAGAAATTGCTGCTAAAATTAACACTGTTGTACACTTAAAGATATTCGAACTAGAGCAAGAGCTGATATTGAAGAACCATTATCTGATGACAATGCAGGGACCTCATCATCTCATCTCAGTAGTTTGAGACCAGATGACTTTGAAGAGATTGCAGAAGTTGTAGATTCTGAGACACTCCAGCACAAATTGGCCTGTCTCTTTCTGTCTATGCAAACAGTGTTGCACGTCTCTAGAGATTCAACACAAAAGATTGCAGAAGAGCTGCATAACCTGCTGTGTTTTTCTAGCATTCAGACCCTCAACAGTGTCAAAGATATCCTTGCAAAGCATAACATTGAGACAAGTGAATCTGTTTTAGAAGAAATTCATAGAGCTATAGTTCAGAGTAACCCTCTTGTTTCAACAAACCTAAAGGTTCCTTGTCAACAGATCACAGAAGAAACTTATATTTCAAGAAATACTTTCATATTATAGAACCCACTGAATATCTCTATATCACAACACATAAAGAAGCTTATGTTTATGTATCAATTACTAAGGTGCTTGAGTCTTTGTTAAGGTGTGCTGATTTTGTGTCTTGTCTTGTCTTTGATCAGCAAACATTGTCTGGACATTTTAAGTCTCATCGAGACGGAAAGTATTATAAAGAAAATAAGCTATTGGGACAGCAAGACCTTTCTCTCAGTTTGGCGTTGTATATTGATGAGTTTGAGGTTTGTAACCCGCTGGGCACCTCTAGAAAAATTCACAAGATAACTGCAGTATATTGGGTTCTTCTGAATTTGCCAGCCAAGCTCAGATCAAGTCTCACTTCAATTCAACTTGCTGTCTTGGGTAAAAGTGAGGATGTTAAACACTATGGTTATGAAAGGTTTCTTGAACCACTGATTAAAGATATAAGGTGTCTAGAAGAACGAGGAATTTTTGTTCATTTTGTGGATCAGTTTGTCAAGGGCACTGTCTTTTGTGTGTGTGCAGATAACCTTGCAGCACACAGCCTTGCAGGCTTTCAGGAAAGTTTCATTGTTGAGAAGTTCTGTCGGTTTTGTTTGATAAGCCGGGACGAAATTACAGCTGTTGACTTAAGTGATTTTCCATTGAGGGATATTGATCACCACAACACTTTTGTGGAAGAACTTATGCAGAATGAGAAACTTCAAAGTATTTGTGGGGTAAAAGATGACTGTGTGCTGAGGAAAAAATTACTTTTCTTTCATCCAATCACTGGATTTCCTCCAGATGCTCTGCATGACCTCTTTGAAGGAGTTGTGCCTGTAGAACTATCCCTTTGTTTGAAACATCTTATCTCCAAAGGTTACATTACATTTGACGTACTGAATGACTGCATAAAAGCATTTCCTTACAAGTATTCAGACAAAGTAAACAAACCACAAAAGATCCCAAAAGCAAGCTTTGAAAAAGGAACAATTGGTGGTAATGCTCATGAAAACTGGACACTTTTGCGCCTGCTTCCTTTCATAATTGGGACAAAGATACCAGAACAGGAGCCTGCATGGGAGATTTTAATGGACCTTAAGGAAATTGTTGACATCGCAGTGTCCCACAGGCTCTCGGAGGAAGCACTGTTTTACTTGTCCTCTAAACTACGTGACCATCGGAAGTTGCTCTGCAGCACCTTTCCAGAGTTCAAATTCAAGCCGAAACACCATTTCATTGACCACTATCCACACCTCATCCGCTGTTATGGACCTTTGGTAGAATTATGGACAATGAGATTCGAAGCTAAGCATAGCTTCTTTAAAAAGGTGATCCATGACACCCATAATTGGAAAAATGTGCTGCTCACTCTTTCTTCAAAACATCAGCAAATGATGGCATTGCATTTAGACAGTCAGAAAATTTTCAAGCCACAGCTGTATGTTGAATCTGTAAAAGAGGTCAAGGTTTCGGAACTGGAAATATCACTTAAGTGTGAAATTCAGAAGAAGTACCCACATCTTGACAGTGTGTCTTTGTCTAAATCAGTTCACCTGCATGGAACTCGGTATGCTGAAGGCATGATTGTATCTGCTGGGCAGTGCAGTGGTCTCCCAGAATTCCACAAGATTGTGGCCCTTCTTGTCAATGCTGAGCAAGTGACATTGATCTGTAAAAGACTTTCTTCTTGATATATTGAACATTTCAGGTCATATGAGCTTGTTGAAGGTCACTGTGTTGAACTCTTACTCCTGGATCAAGATTTGCTGGTGGATTATCACCCTCTCGCAGCCTACACAGTTGGCAGAAAGCTGATGGTGACCACAAGGACTTTCATTCTTCAGTAAAGGACCTCAAGAAATGGTATGTAGTGTGACAAAAAGCGTCATCCCTTTGTTCGTATCATTGAATTTATTTCTGTGGCACTGCATCTTATAGTACAGTTTTATTACTCCCCTGGGCTGATACTTCTAATATTTTGAGATTAAATGATAAGCTGATAAGCAGATGCAACAAATAATCAAATACTTTGACTATAGTTACAGTAGTTTCTCTCTCCATTTTTAAGGCTTTGTTACTTCGTGTGGTTATCTCTCCAAAAGAAGCCCGGCGACTCCAGCTTTCTGAAGTACCAGAATCTGTGGACCAGCTTGTTGCTGTTATTAAAGAGAGACTGGAACTTCAAGGTGATTTTTCATTGCAGTTTGAAGATCCAGACTTTGGAAATGCACCATGCAATTTGACAACAATGTCTGAACTACCCCCTGAGCGTGCAGTCCTGCATGTTGTTTGGGACAGTGATTCTTCTTCTCTTAACCAGTCTATTGGTTCAGTGTCCTCCCTCGATACAGCCAGTGTCCACTCTGATATCGGGTCTAGCTTTACTGATTCCATCCAGACCAATTTAAGGCAGGTCACACAGTGGCCCTCTCCCTTTCCTATCCCTAAGTTCTCATATGATGTGGAACTAAAGTTGCGAAAGGGCAATGACATTTATGAGAATTCAAAGAAGGGCCTTGAGGTAACCAGAGAAATCAAAATGGAAATTTTGGACAAAATTGCGCAGGCCATTTTTGAAATCAAAAGCTACCCCGAGAGAGATGAACTGGAATCTGTTGCTTCTTCAGTGGTTCTCAAGTATCCATGCCTGAGGGAGCCAGGTAGCATCACAGGCTATGAGGGATGGAAAACAAGCATCAAGTACAAGCTTGGAAACTTCAGATCCAAGCTGCGTCGTGCTGGCTGCAATGAGGTGGATGTAAACAGCAAAAAAAAAGGTGGTGCTGAGGACAACAGTCCATTCACCCTGAAAAGGCCCAAACGTGGAGAGGTTAATCATGTTCCAGATTATCCGCAACACCACAATGATTTGACTCTTGAAGAGGAAAGACTTCACCTAATTGAAGAAATGAAGAAGAAAAGAAGGGACACATCACTTATACAGCACAAGATGGAAATGACATTTTCTCTAAGACGTAAAGAGATCGTTGAGGGGCAGCCCATGGTATCAGAGGTCCAGGAGAGGTGGCCTGCACTTTTTTCGTGTGAGCAGGTAAGACTGAGATTGGTGTAATTGTTTGTCTCACATGCTTACAGTGACTGCAATTGAGAATGATTGATTTATACTTATCAACTGTAAATTACATCACTTCCTGCTTTTCAGATTTCTCAAGAATTTCGTCGGATCACAAGCAAAGACCTCCTAGAGTCATTCAGAGCATCCCTCAACATTTATGTGCCTCGCCTACTGAAACTGTACCGGGCTAGGAAGGGGGCTTTTGGCCAGAAAATGGAGGATATCCTTGATACACTTGATGAACAGGTAATTTAGTGTAAACGTCTGAAGCTAATGCATTTATAAATTAAGGTATATTAAGTAAACACTTTTCACACATAGACCATCAAACCCCTGAGTTTGATGTCAGAGTGTGTCAGCAAATGCAAAGGGTTATTGGTGACATTTAATAACTAATAATTGAATTATCATTTGTAAACATTTATTTTTAAAGCAAGCACAACTGCTTACTAGATACAATAATTGACTACCTAACATAAAAGCGTAAGTACAAGGCCTTTAGTACAAGTACAAGGTTAACATTTGCAAATTAGTCTTTATCTATGCTAATTTTCTTAGATTTTTGATCTAGAAATCCAGAATCTAAACAATTTTACCAGTGAATGAATGAAATGTATTTATCCCATGTCTAAGTTCTAAAGCATGATCTGACCTGAAGTGATTTTAGTTAAATTAAAGATGGCACTGTATTAATGGATTGATTGTGTTTTTCTGTTGAGACATCAGACATTCTGGCTCATAGAAAAACAGCAGCTCTGAGAGGACTCCCCATCTTTGTCCGAGATGACACTTCCAAGTTTTTCCTGGAATGTTCAGTAAGTATTCTTAACAGTCAAAACATGACTCATACAAATGAAGTTAAAATTAAAAATTCACTGTGTGATTTCATAGCCAATGCATTTCAGCCAGTGCAGAATTCAATTTTTTACTCTATCCAAAGAGCAACAGAAACAATGAAATGTTACCAATTTTAATATAACCTTGTATACAATGTATTACCTACTATAAGTCTCTACTCACATAAAAAAGACATGTTCCTACTAGAGTAACGTTGCATAATTTGGGGTTGTGTTTACTCCAAAGTGTTTCTTAATGTAGCCTCATTGTGTAGTTGTGGAATTATTCTGTCTCCTAGTTGTCATTAACTCTAAATCATGTTTCCGTTCTGTGTTTCCTCAGACTACTCATCCAGAGGAACAGGTGGTTCGTGATGTGACTGTTGCCATCCTCACTGTTTTTGAAGATGACGATGCACTGAATGGAGTTGATGTGGCTGTTGTGTTGGAAGGGGCCATCATCCTACAAGACTTGCCGGACATCTGCACTGCCTTTGCATATCTTTTTGGCCTTTGTACACTATGAACATTGATTATCCGAAGGAGATGTCCTATACATTTGAGGCAGTCCAGTTCATCTTTTTTGAACTTGGTTCTCGATGCTCACAGCGCATAAGGTCGCTGAAAACAAAGCTATTGCTGTAAATAGAAAGAGCAAAATGTTGGAGATGTCTGTTGCCAGTTCACAAAATGTGTCAAAGGGTTATATTCTGTTGTGGCCTAACCAAATATTATTGTCACTGTGTAGTTTGTATGTGCTTGCAGTTTACTGAAGCAGGCCAGTCATCTTAACCACTGAAGTTTTATAGGTATTTCTGATCAAAGAAGTGGTGCTGTAATTTTAGTTTTTTTCCCCCCAGACTCTTTTATGTGGCAATGACTTTAACAACTTTAGAGTGAACAACAGTTGCGGAGGCCTGGTGAGTTGTATGACGGCACATATTTAAAGGCCAGACACATGTTGAATGCCTTGTCATTTTGCCAATAAAAGTATAGGCAAAGTTTAAGCTGTGCTGTTGTCATATTTTACAGCATATTATTGACACAATAACATATATATGTGAAAACATGTCATGTTAATGCTCCAAGAATATCATTGTTGGTCTCACAAAAATATTTTAGTTGTTATAAAAGCAGAGTTTTGTCATGTTGAAGGAAGAATTGTTTGTTTATACCACAATATTATTTATCTGTGTTAAATGTGAAAATACAAGGTATTTAAATAAGAAAGTAATTGTTGCTCCAACCCAAATATCCTTTTTAGATAAACTAAGAACTCCAAGTTGGCAGAACTCATATTGTAACTAGAAAATTTTAGTTAAGTTGACAACTTAAAAAATTGTTGACAAAACTCAAAAATCTATCGCAGCATGTTGCCTTGAAAATTTGAGTTTTCTCAGCCTTTTTATTTTTACAGTGCAGCATCACCCACTGTTGCTACAAAGGCTGTTATCGGAGGGCAGTGGCAAAAACTGGGAATACACTGCACTCCTGATACTAAAACAACATTATCTTTCAGAGTTCCAGAACCTGGACTGGGAGGGTCCATTTGAGGTGGCCACTGCTTGGGCCAAAAAAAACTTGGGCCACAGACTAAGACCACAGACCATAACTGAGACCAAATCTTTCCTGAGGTCTAACTTAACAACACATATGAGAAAAAAATAATTAATGCAAAACAAAGAAATTATCTAATTGGAGACTCAGAACCTAGACCCAGACGTTTTTACTTGCTCCCAAAAATTCATAAAAATCCGGCCAGTTGGAGTAAACCCTTTGTAATCCCTCCAGGATCCCCAAATTTATTGATTTTTATTTAAACCCACTTGCAAAAAAAACACAAGAGTTATATCCAACGTATGATTTTATTAACAAAATTAAAGATTTAAACGTTCCTAAAAAAATTTATCTTGTTTACAATAGATGTTGACTGTCTATATACCAATATTGACACTGCTGAGGGCATACAAGCAGTGAAGGACATCTTTTTCAAGTTCCAAGACAAAAAAAGACCAGATAATGATTTATTGAAATTATTGGGAATTAATTTGACCAGAAACGACTTTGAATTTGATGGGAAATACTTCTTACAAATCAAGGGTACAGCCATGGGTAAGAAATTTGCACCTGCCTATGCAGATATTATTATGGCAGCATGGGAGACTACAGCATTGCAAAACCATTACACTACTACAGATACTTGGATGATATTTGGGGTGTATGGACTTTTCACAGTGTTTCTGGAGACCCTCAATAACCACAATGCCTCAATCAAATTAAAGGCCACAACAGATAACAATTTGGTGAATTTATTGGACACGACATTTAAAGGCCCTAAATTTACCGACACACATGCACTCCTTCATAAAAACAGTTACCATCGAAAATCACATTTGCAGGACTAATTAAATGTCAATTATTATGATTTTACAGAATCTGCTGTAAAAAAACTGGTCCACAGGATTCCTTCTTCAAACAGGAGAGATGGGTCTATGACTCCTACAACAGAAATGTTTACAAAACAGCCACATTTGGTAATATTATTTCAAAGAACTTTGAAAGAAGAAGAAATTTGAAATAGCATATTGTTAGGGACATAAAAATCTTCTGGATCCTTTCGTTCCTCTTCCCCGGTTCTTTGATTAAGAAGAAGTTGACAATATCTGATCTCAAAATTACAATTTATTCTAACAGTAAAGTTAGTTCTGAGTAACACAGACAGAGATCTCTGTGGTTGCCTGGCCTCACAGCCAGAGAACAACATGCCATTCGTTTGAAAACACCTTTTATCCTATCTTGAGATCCCATAAATTCATGTCCTCCCCTAACTCTGCACCAATGGGGTCAGCTCAACTGATATTTAGTTTACCTTATTTGGTAATGGTTACACCTTAGAGTCAGGAGAAAACAGAAAGGAAATAGCAGGGGGTCCCCTTTTGTCAATCGTAAACCTAAGTTGAAGATAAGTTCTCCAGGAGAATGATCACTGTACCATACGAGTGACTTTGTGACGCCCCATAAAAGCTTACACCTCTTCCCCCATGTAAGTTTACTTTAAGTCCTAAAATCTCATAGGCTGTGGGTCAGATCTGGAGGTGACCAGGAAGACAAACTCACAGGAAAGGTGGGTCGTAAAATGGGGTCTTGGAGATGAACACATTCTTTCAATCAAGATCTGGATTTACAACCTTAGCTTGATATCAACCAGAGCTATCTCCAAAGAGCAGAAGCAGTGAAGCAGTCACGTGGCAAAACAAAGTCTTTATTACAGGCCAGGAGGGCAAATGAAGCAAACTAAAAATCACACTTGCCGCGGATCAAAAGGCAAAAATTAACTAACTAAAAATCACACGTGTCACGCCTGGCTCGCAGAAGGCGGACAAACAAAACACCAAATGGGAGGGATGCCAATCAAAGTGCAATTTATTAACATAAAATAAAGTATAACAAAATGAAACAACCCAAACAAGTGCCTAAACAAAAGAAAAGGTGGCCGCTGGCGAGCAGGCCAACACAACCAATGCAGAGCATGGCTGGCAGGGCTGAGCAGAGAGAGACATCAGTGCTGGAAACTGGCTTTTAAACCTAGCCGGCCACGCCCCCGCCAGGTGGCACCGTGATCAGGAACACCTGAGAATAGGGAGAGAAACAAGGGGAGAGGAGGAGACAGAGCTGGGAGCAAAGTTAAAGGCCCCAGACACAGACGAGATCCAGCCCACTCAGGGGCCGTCACACCGCTCCCCTTAAGCTGTGGACCACTAAGGTTCACAGTAAATGACCAGCGGTTACATCTAGTCACCCACCAACTTCTGCCCAGTACTCACCTCTCCGCCACCAGGTACCTTGGAGCATATTTAAGAGAGACTGAGAAACAGAGATTAAGTCAGCAGAGACAACAGCAAACAACCACAGACCAGGACAATAAACCCTATTCACTCAGTGTCCATGTTAACGAACCCTAATCAAGAGAGGCCAATGGGGCCCGGGACAGAGCATCTGCCAAGATATTATCATGCCCTTTAATATGTCGGATGTCCAAATCGTAGCCCTGTAAGAATAGGGACCACCTAATCAACCTCTGATTAGGAGATTTTAAACTCTTCAGAAAAGTCAGGGGGTTGTGATCGGTGTAGACCACTAGAGGCGCCACACTGCCCACATAGACTTCAAAGTGCTGCAGCGCCCAGACTAATGCAAGCGCCTCCTTTTCAATAACAGAGTAATTGCCCTGGTAGCGATTAAACTTTTTAGAGAAGAAGCATACTGGTCTCATTACCCCATCGTCACCCCCCTGGAGCAGGACGGCACCAGCCCCAACCTGGCTGGCGTCCACCTGGAGCTCAAAAGGCCTGTCACACCGAGGGGCCGCTAGAACAGGGCGAGAGCACAGAAGTGTTTTAACATTTTCAAACGCTTGTTGGCACTCTGACGACCAGATAAATTTTACTTGAGCTTTTAACAGCTCTGTCAGAGGGAATACTACCGTCGAGAAATTTCTGCAGAAGCTCCTATAATAACCCACAAGACCTAGAAACCGTTGAAGTTCTTTTTTAGTGGTGGGCTGGGGAAATTCAGCCACTGCCGCTACCTTGGCGCCAACAGGTGCAACCTTACCCTGGCCAACCACGTGTCCAAGGAACGTCACAGTCGCTTGGGCAAATTCACACTTTGCCAAATTCACTGTTAACTGTGCCTCCGACAGCCGCTCAAACAACGCTTTAATCCCCTGCAGATGAGAATGCCACGTGTCACTAAACACCACCACGTCATCCAGGTAGACCGAACATCCATCCAACCCTGCTGTAACTCGATTCATCAGACGCTGAAACGTCGCTGGAGCATTTTTTAAGCCAAAAGGCATCACAGTATATGAATACAGAGGGAGTGACAAAAGAAGCGATCTCCTGGGCCCGCGGTGACAGCGGCACCTGCCAATAACCTTTAAGCAAATCAAACTTTGAGACAAATTTAGCTGAGCCAACCCGATCTATACAATCATCCATCCTAGGCAAAGGGAATGAGTCAGTTTTCGTGACAGAATTAACCCTCCTCATATCCGTACAAAAACGAAGTGTCTTATCAGCCTTTGGCACCAGAATGCAAGGGGAAGCCCAACTAGAGAAGGATGGAACTGCAACATTATTTTGCAACATGTACTCAATCTCCGTATTCAAACACTCTAGCTTCGCTGGTGGCATGCGGTAAAACCGCTGTTTAATGGGCTGCGCCTCTCCCACATCAATGTCGTGCACAATCCAACTGGTGCGGGACGGCACGTCGCCAAAAAGCCCTGGAAACTTTTTAATAATCTCAGTCAATTCGGCACGTTGTGACATGGACAAATGGGATAACAGCAAATCAAGATTTTTAAGTGACTCAGAATTTTTCAACCGGCCAGACAACACACCATCATCAGGGTCCGAGACCCCGTCTCCCTCCTGTGCAATAATGCACGTATCAACCGCGAGGGCTGGACAGACTGTGTCCTGTATCATCTTTTTTGACACGAGGCCAGAAAAAGTGCTTTAGAATGTGCATGTATGTTTTATGCACCCCAAAATGACCATTTTGATCATGTGCAGCTTTCAATACATTCGTCCTAAACACTTCAGGTACCACCACCTGAAACACAGGGTCGCCTACTATTTCACTGCCAACCGGAACCCATTTACGCATTAACAAATCATCCTGTGCAAAGTAACCCTGCGCAGCATCCATAATTTGATCAGCTGACAACATCTGGTCCCACAACGATGACAAGGTATGATCCGCTTTCTGCGCTTTAACCCACTCATCCCGGGACACGGCCACAGGCAGACTAGACCACAACGCAGGCCCAACTGCAGGTTTAACAGAGGGTGACTCCACCAAATCGCCCTCCTTTTTACTCTGTGCGCGCGTCACAGCACAAACCGGAAAAATCTGGCTGTCACAAGCGTCTTCAGGTAGCAAAGGCTCCGAGGAAACCACGGGAGGCGGAGGACCACTCGCCCACGCGGCACTCCCACAGATGTCATTACCCAAAATCATAGCCACATCTCCTAAGGGCAAGGCAGGACGCACACCCACAGGAAACACACCTTTGACTAAATCACAGTCCAAAACAACATGATGTCGAGGGACCGGGACAAAACCAAGCTCCATGCCGTGCATCACAATGGAATCACCAGTTAGTGTATCACTGGAGAACGGCAACACAGAGTCAATGATAAATGAGTGCTTGGCTCCTGTGTCACGAAGCACTTTAATGTTTACGCCCTCATCACTACCGGTTAGAGATACCCTTGCGCTTGTAATAAACGGATCAAAGCCTGAGCTATCACCGGACTCTGGCATTACTGTCTCTTCACCGCACGGCACAGCGCACAGCATAGCTGGTGCCAGGGAAGGCGCACCACCTCTTTTTAACAGAGGGCATCGATCTTTCCAATGGCCTTCTCCGCGACAGTAATTGCACACATTTGCATTACCAGATCTCACAGGACGCCCCATTTGAACAGACCTGCGAGAGGAGCCCCGTTTAACAGACGCAACGTGCGCATCAACAAAATCATCGGATTTATTCGCAGACCCTGAACGCAATCCAGCAAAATTGATGCCACCTTGGTGTGTCAAGACAAAATCATCAGCAACTGAGCAGCTTTGAACACACCGTCTGGCTCACGCTCGTTCAAATAATTAACAACACGACCTGGTAAGGTATTCTTAAATTGCTCTGAAACAATAAGCTCACTAAGCCCGTCAAAGGTATTAACCCCCACAGCCGAACACCAGCGCTGAAAATGGGACTTTAATTCCCCCACAAACTCCACATGTGTTTGTTTCTCCCGTTTAACCCACTGCCTAAACCTCTGCCTATAAGCCTCTGCAGTCAGCTGATATGCTTTTAACACCGTAGTCTTTACCGTTTCATACGTCAAACCCTCCTGCGCGCACACAGCAGAGTACGCCTCCTGCGCCTTACCCGTAAGCACGCATTGAAGCAGAAGAATTTTTTCAACGTCTGGCCACTGTCTGGCCTCAGACACACGTTCAAACAGAGCGAAAAACGTGTCAGGATCTCGCTCATTAAACTTAGGAACAAGACGGAGATTAGCAGTCATATCCCCGCCTTCATGAGTACGCACAGACCCAGACCTGTCTGCCGCCCCCGCGGTGGACAACCTAGACTGACCGTCCAAAATTCTGAGCTTAGTCCGCTCCAATTCCAGCTGCATCGAAAGTATCTCTTTCTGGTCTGAAAGGATCTCTCTCTGCTGCTCAAATGTGAGCGCCTCCATGCGCATCCCTGATGCCCCTGGCGGCGCCGGCTTCACAGCCGCTGCACCGCCCGGCTCTTTCTGCAGCACACCTCTTTCAAATAATGACAACAAAATAAATGTTTTGATTTCATCCTTAAGCATCCCATCCCTCAGATCAATATTATAATGCCCTGCTACCTCTAATAATTGATCCTTTTTACAAGTTTCTAAAAACGCAGCGCTAGGCGCTTCACAAAACTCAGCCAAGTCCATGTTAAACACACCAATTCACCTCAGAGTAAACTTCGTACTGGACAGACATACAGGCAAACATGGAAACAGGAAAATTCCCTCTAACTGCCTAACCACCAGTCTAGCTACAGCTGGACCCTAGTCTTCATGCAGTTCTGTGGCGGGTTGATTAAGCACAAACCCAGCGGGAGGTACGGCACTCTCCAATAGACCACCGCACACAAACCCCCTGGACTGCCCCCGAGATGGTTGCAGAAACAACCAACACTAACCACTCCCCGCAACACTAACAAACAAACAAAACAAAATGACACACTCCCAAAGGAGAATGTGTCCTGTACCTAACAGGGAACTCCCGACTCATGCATGTCTGACCAGTACTTACCCTAACTCTGTCTGGTGACCACAAACTGCAACAATCAGAGACCCAAGCAGGCAATCAGAGAATCGGACGAGCCCCCATTTGTCACGCCTGGCTCGCAGAAGGCGGACAAACAAAACACCAAATGGGAGGGATGCCAATCAAAGTGCAATTTATTAACATAAAATAAAGTATAACAAAATGAAACAACCCAAACAAGTGCCTAAACAAAAGAAAAGGTGGCCGCTGGCGAGCAGGCCAACACAACCAATGCAGAGCAGGGCTGGCAGGGCTGAGCAGAGAGAGACATCAGTGCTGGAAACTGGCTTTTAAACCTAGCCGGCCACGCCCCCGCCAGGTGGCACCGTGATCAGGAACACCTGAGAATAGGGAGAGAAACAAGGGGAGAGGAGGAGACAGAGCTGGGAGCAAAGTTAAAGGCCCCAGACACAGACGAGATCCAGCCCACTCAGGGGCCGTAACATGGAAAAGCCACTACAGGGCAAAAACAAGGCTAAATCTAAGCATGGCAAACAAAAAGCATGGCATGCATAATTAAGTTAGATGCAAATGTTAAATTTATGTTAAATTACCAGTGGGCGGCTGCTCCATCTGTCCTTGGGTGGAGCCAAATTTATTTAGGTAAGCACACAGGTGCACTTGGATTTAGATGGTTTTGGAAGGCTGTGTGTTCGTCACGCCAAAAAGTTTTTTGACCGTGTTTTGTAACCATTTATTTTGACCGTGTGTTTCAACCACATAATTTTTTGTTATAAAGATTTAAGAAATGGACTTCCATGTAACTGAACAAAGACTGAATTAAACTAATGAACGAAGCCGAGCCGCCTGTTGGATTCTCGGAGATCGCACCTTCGAGGTTCCTGTGGGAAACGTGGACTGTGATGTGGAGCGCTCGGCAGCGATGGAGGAAAATTCAGACGTCGCTGCAGCTGTCAGCGGTGACCAAAAGAGGGCGCGCAAGCTCACGGAGAAGGGTATGGATGAAAAACTCAGTCACTACATCAATGCACGGAGGGTAAAGCTTAGGAAGCTCACTACAAAGGCTAATGACATTGAAGAGCTTATGGTGGATGACAGCAACTTTGAGAACATTAAGTTGAAATTAAAAGACCTTAATGCAACCTTGGCAGTGTTCAAAGAATTCAATAAAGCTGTCCTGCAGTATGTGCCTAAGGATAAAGAGGTGAGCCTCATGACTTGGTGAAAAGCTGTCAGCACATGCCCCCAAATCGTGGCTACAGAGAAGCTATGCGGCTGCTGGAAGATTGTTATGGTGACCCCTTAAAGATTGCAACGGCCCTGAAAGAAAAGCTTTTTCAATGGCCACAAATGAAACAGGAAGATGCTAAAGCCCTCAACAGCTTTTCTCTTTTTCTTGTGAGTTGTTCTAATGCCTTACAGGATGTAGACTATATGGATGAATTGGATAATCCAACTAACATGAGGGTTATTGTGTCAAAACTGCCATATAAAATAAGGGAAAAGTGGAGAACTTTGGCTTTTGAATTAAAGGAAAGAAAAAGAGGAAGAGTCAAATTTATGGATCTTGTCACATTTGTCAACAGAGAAGCAAAAATCATCAATGATCCGCTCTTCGGAGACCTGCGTTGTCCTGCTGCTGCAGAAATGAAGGCGAGAAAATTAAGCATGTTGGAAAAGGAGACAAAGAAAGATAGATGAAAAAGGAGCAGTTTTGCCACTAATGTAACTCTGGCTAAAGAATGTATAAATGATAAGTCTAAGACCATCAGTGCTCAGAGTGGTTCTGCCTTCAACACGCCATGCCTTTTCTGCAAAAGAAATCACACCATGGTAGAATGCCACAGCATCTTGGAAAAACCTCATAAGGAGAAGCTGGACATACTGAGAAAGATTGGGCTTTGTTTCGGTTGCTTAGCTAAAGGGCATGTAAGCCAACAGTGCAAAAGGAGAGCTACATGTCAGATATGTTCACAGAAGCACCCTGATTTGCTACATATTTATAAAAGTGAAAACATCTCAAAACATGCAAATGCAGGCTGTCAAACAGAAAACAATTTCAATGGCCAAGCAGTCTCAAGTGCCTTAGTTAGCCTAAATCAAATTGCCACAGCCTCTGAGGGGGCCGGAGATGGCTGTATTTTGTCCATACTCCCAGTTTATGTAAAATCAAAACAGGGAACAAAGATTGTGGAAACGTGTGCCTTTTTGGACCCTGGGAGCACGGGCACATTTTGCACTGACATGCTGGCAAAGCAATTAAACTTGCAGGGCAAAGAGACAGAGCTTACCTTAAGCACAATGGGGTCAGTCAAACAGGTAAAAGGACGCATCATGAGAGAAGTCTGTGGACTAGAAGAAAAAACATATATTGATCTTCCAAAGGCTTTCACACAACCAAGAATCCCTGTGGGAAAGGAAAACATTCCTCAACAAAAGGACATAGAAAGATGGTCTTACCTTAAGCAAGTGAAACTGCCCTTCATAAATGCAGATGTGGGATTGCTCATTGGAAATGATGTGACTGAAGCCTTTGAACCATGGGAGGTGATACACAGCAGAAACAACGGTCCATATGCTGTAAAAACAATTCTTGGATGGACTGTCAACGGACCACTGACAACACAGAAGGAGGGTGAGCGGCACCTCGTCTCTGTAAATCGCATCTCAGTGTGTACTGTGGAAAAATTGCTTGAGCAGCAATATGTGGTTGACGTTCCTGAACATCACTTTAAAGAGGAGACTGAAATGTCTGTGGAAGACCAGATGTTTATGAATTCTGTGTCTAAATCTGTGAGCTTTAAGGATGGTCATTATTATATCAAGCTTCCAGCAAAAAGGACTGAACTCAGGATGCCAAACAATCGTGATGCAGCAGTCCAGCGTGCACTCACTCTGAAGAAAAGGTTGAGCAGAAATTCTGAATTCCACATAGAGTATACAGAATGCATTAGTGACATGCTAAAAAAGGGTTATGCAGTCAAGGTGCCTGAATCACAGCTCAGTCGACAGGATGGAAAGGTGTGGTACATTCCACATCATGGAGTGTACCATCCACAGAAGAAAAAGCTGCGTGTAGTGTTTGACTGTGCTGCTAGTTTTCAAGGAACTTCTCTGAATAAAGAGCTACTTCAAGGCCCAGACTTGACTAACACACTTGTGGGTGTGTTGACCCGATTTAGACAGGAGCAAGTGGCAATGATGGCTGACATTGAAGCCATGTATCATCAAGTCAGAGTTCCAGAGGAGGACACAGACTTTCTGCGCTTCCTGTGGTGGCCAGAAGGGGATCTGACGCAGGAGATGGCTGAATTTAAGATGGTGGTTCACTTGTTTGGCGCCACTTCTTCTGCTAGCTGTGCAAATTTTGCTTTGCGGAGAACAGCTCAAGACAACCGACCCAACTCTGAGAATGAAGCTGTGGACACTGTTTTAAAGAACTTTTATGTGGATGACTGCCTTAAAGCAGCATGTAGTGAAAAGGATGCTATTGCTTTGAGGAAAGATCTAACAGCGCTATGTGCTTCAGGTGGATTCCATCTCACAAAGTGGACTAGCAATAGCCGTGCGCTGTTGAAAGCTGTGCCTGAAGATAACAGAGCTAAAGAAGTGAGAGATCTGGACCTGACAAAGGATGCTCTTCCAGTTGAACGATGCAGCTGCTGTGGTAGCCGTAAACATGGATAAAGTGTTGAGAAAGGAGCTTCAGATGGATCTTCAGCCGTCAGCTTTTTGGACGGATAGCACAGCTGTGCTAAAATATATTGCAAATGATGCACTGAGGCTGAAGACATTTGTTGCTAACAGAGTCGCGGTTATCAGGGAAGCTACAAGTGTCAACCAGTGGAATCATGTGGAAAGCTGTGAAAACCCAGCAGATTGTGCTTCACGTGGACTTTCAGCAAAGAAGTTTCTGGCCTACAAAACTTGGATAGAAGGACCCTCGTTCCTAAAAGGCCCATGTGGAATGAAACCAAATGGCTGCAGAGATTTTAAACTATCTGAAGATGATGATGAAGTGAGAAAGACAGTTGTAGTGAACCAAACAAAGATACATGATGTCCTTGCAAAAAGAGGAATTCAGTGGTTGTTTAATCCACCTGCTGGATCACACTATGGTGGAGTGTGGGAGAGGCAAGTGAGGCAGGTTAAAAAGGTCTTAAGGTCAGTGCTTCACGAACAGACAATAGATGATGAGTGTCTGCAAACTCTCCTTTGTGAAGTGGAAGCAATAATCAATGACAGGCCTATCACTGCATCTTCAGACGACCCAAATGACCTTGAAGCACTAACCCCAAATCATTTGCTGCTACTGAAGAAGCAGCCATTGCTGCCGCCTGGGTTATTCAATAAAGAAGACTGTTATGCACGTAGGAGATGGAAGCAGACTCAGTATCTCTCTGATCTATTCTGGAAAAGGTGGGTGCGGGAGTACCTACCTAGTTTGCAAGAGCGCCAGAAATGGAACCAGGAAAAGCAAAACCTCAAGCCTGGAGACGTCGTGCTGATCCTTGATGAAAAGGCCCCACGCAGTTCTTGGCTTTTAGGAAGAGTGGTACAAACTAGGCTGGATGCAAAGGGCCTGGTGCGAAGTGTATGCGTAAAGACAAAATCCAGTGTTCTGGAAAGGCCTGTGAGCAGGCTCTGCCTGCTCTGTGATGCCAGTTAAGGGGCGTAGGCGGATCGCTGCCCCATAAACAGGCACTTTGGACTGAATAATAATGTTCATATTATACTTTGTATATTGTACTCTATTTGTACTTGATGGCATGAACTCTTTAGTTATTGTTAAAATGGTTAAAACATTTGGGTTAAATAATTATGTGTCTTACAGCCCCATAATTAGGGGCCGGATGTGTAGATGCCATAATGGGGATAATTTATTTTTGTGTATTTTTCCTTAATTTGGTTTATAAATTTGAATAAGTATTTTCCTAAGTTAGATGCAAATTGGCTTTATGTTAAATTACCAGTGGGCGGCTGCTCCATCTGTCCTTGGGTGGAGCCAAATTTATTTAGGTAAGCACACAGGTGCACTTGGATTTAGATGGTTTTGGAAGGCTGTGTGGTCGTCACGCCAAATAGTTTTTTGACCGTGTTTTGTAACCATTTATTTTGACCGTATGTTTCAACCACATAATTTTTTGTTATAAAGATTTAAGAAATGGACTTCCATGTAACTGAACAAAGACTGAATTAAACTAATGAACGAAGCCGAGCCGCCTGTTGGATTCTCTCAATCAGCAACAAGTATGGACACGTGTCAGACAAAGCCTGTCACACACAGCCTAGGTGGCTTTGTTATTTCTGTTTAGAACATTGCCGCTACATAACCAATAAAACAAGATAACTGAGCACATGTTAAAAATGAAGCACATGCACTCGCACCAGATCAAGTGAGCTGAACAATCTGAATACATAGCAGTTTCAACTTGGCCCACTAGATGGAGCCAATGGTTTCTCAGCCGGTGTGTCACCAAGTGGAGAAAAGTGGTTCAGTACTGGAAGTGGCTGCTGTTGAACAGGCCTTTATGCATCTATATGAACACCTTCAGAGCCAGGGTTTAAAATAAAACAATTGTTACTTTAAAAAAAATGTCTGTGAAATAAACTGGTTTTATTGGAGACTTAAAGGTGAGTTCATAAATTTACACCCAAAAAAGAGAAACTCAAATAACAAAAGAAATAACATGGAAAAAAACTGTGAATCCAGGAGAACAACTGCAGACACAGAGTGAGACAGGAACAAAGAGGACACACAGAGTGAGACAGGAACAAAGAGGACACACAGAGTGGAACAGGAACAAAGAGGACACACAGAGTGAGACAGGAACAAAGAGGACACACAAGCTGTGTCTCATTTCAGGGTGTGCATCCTTCGGAGTGCGCATTTTAAGGCCGCTTACGTCACAAAGCTGCGCGAAGGCTGTCCCAATTCGCCAAAAGTCGAAGGGTCCTTCAAATGCGTCCTCCAAATGCGTCCTCCTTTTGCCTGAATTTGGAGGATGCATCGCTACCATCCTTCGTGGCCTTAAATATCCCACAATGCTTTGCGGGCCTACTTTTTGTCCAATAGTACAATGACGGACCAAGCGAGCGGCAGCGGCAGGAGTGCCGAATTCACATTTAAATGTAAGTAAAGAGCAGTAGTTCGAGAGTTTTAAAATGCTAGTAGTGATAGCGGCATTAAAAAAATGAGTTTTATATTTACAAACATGACGTCCTGTTGATACGAGGCGCTGTAAACTAAACGCTTTGATTGAATGTTTCTGGACTGTTTACTGTAGTATAGTATAAAGTATAGTTCACGTGAGGAGCAATATTATTGTTGTTATATCAAACGGTCATTCTGCCTGTTGGCATTTTGTTGTAGGAGGAGCAGAGAGAAACAGAAGAAACCTGACAATTGATAACAGACTGGGTGATGAGACTGGAGAGAGAGGGAGGAGATGAGAGGGAGGGAGAGAGGGAGAGAGAGAGAGAGGAGAGGGAGGGAGGGAGAGAGAGGGAGGGAGAGAGAGAGGAGAGAGAGAGGAGAGAGAAAGAGCGGACAGACCTCAGCTCATACAGAGGATGTTGGACAGCAGTGATTTTATGTTCTGTGTTATTTAAATGTTACTTATTAAATTGTGTATTAAATTGTTCTTGTCTTTGTGTTCTTAAACTCTTCTAACCTTGTTACATTATGTGTTTCATTACCTATTTATAATTTAAGTAAACTTTTGAACAACTTCTCAGTAAATCATTTATTGTTCTGTTATGTACAATATTTACAAAGACACAGTTTGAACATTTCTAACTATTTACCAGTGGGCCTTATGAAAATGTACAGTTTATTATTTATAAAAGATCAGCAGAAAATACTATTCACAAAGAACATATATATAAATGTTTGGCTGAGCAGGAGTCCTTGGTGCTGCTGGACTGGACGATGCCACGGTGAAGACCTTGGAGTCCTCTGGCTGTGAGTGGGACATCATCTGGGGGAGGGGGGTGCCTGTCTCCTCTGTCCACCACATCGTCCATCAGGGTTTGCAGAGCTGACGATCGGTGGCTGCCATGTTACTAAAGATGTTTTTAAAAAGGGCAAAAATAAAAATAATAACTTCCACAGAGCGGCTTCCAAAGCAGCTTAAAATATGAAAAGCTATAAAATATGTATCCTCACCCTCCAAAGGTGATGATGGTCAGTACACCTCCTCCAGGACAGACAGCTGGTCCTGCAGGGAGCCCCACTCTCCTCCACCCAGCAGTAATTCTCTGGTGCAGTGACAGACCTGATGCTTAATGACACATTAAAGCAGTGGTTTCGGGGTTATTTGCAGGGTTCTTACACATTTAGCTATTTAATTTAAAGTATTAAAATTACGAACAGACCCTGTATCAAGTCTAACAATTGAATCAAATATAAATTACATTTAATCATATTTGTCTATCTACTGGTTATATGGCTACCGTTTGCTCAGTAGCTGGTATATTAATTATGATCAATAATATGGTTAAACAGCAGCTTACCGTCACCTCCCCACTGCGCTCTCCCAGCCTGAAGAAAATGAGCCGTCACCGGTTTTGCTGCCGCTGGAGCCGCCGCTCCTCTTCCTCCAACAACAAATAAATATATTAAAATATTCCAAATGTCTAAATCCACACTGTTGTCCCGTTTGTTGTCTAGTCCGTGTTGTGTCGCTGTCGCTGCTTTTGTTTTTCCCGGGGCAAAATTTATGACGTCGCGCCACAATCAGGAAGTGCTTTGAAGGCCAGACCGTCCCATTTACCAACGGTGGAGGATCCTCCGGAGGATCCTCAGGAGGACGCGGCCTCCTGAGACCGCGTAGGCTGCGTCCTCCGAAGGATGCAGACCCTGAATTGGGACACAGCTAATAGCACTAAAGGTTTCCATGGCTGACTGGGCCAGGTGTGTCTAACGACTGGCTAATGACTGTGAGACTGCCGGAGGGGGGCTGGTTGACAGCCCTTTGTTCTTGCTGTGAGTATGTGCAAACTTCCTGGGAATAGATGGCATCCCTGCATTGTATGTGGTAGAAAGATGATGTCTGAGGCTACCACCTCTGTTAAGGGAAGGTTTTTCCAGCTTAACATAGATGCTTCCTTGACTCCTCTTTCAAACCACCTTTCCTCTCTGTCTAAAATGTGAACATTGTTGTCCTCAAAGGAGTGTCCTTTCTCTTTGAGGTGGAGGTGAACAGCTGAGTCTTGTCCTGAGGAGGTGGCTCTCCTGTGCTGAGCCATTCTTCTGTGGAGTGGTTGTTTAGTTTCTCCAATGTATAGATCAGAGCATTCCTCACTGCACTGGACTGCATATATCACATTGCTGTGTTTCTCCCTGGGAATCTTATCCTTCGGGTGAACCAGTCTCTGTCTCAGTGTTGTCATCGGTCTGAAATGGACCGAAATGTCATGGTTGTTGAAGATCCTGCAGAGTTTCTCTGATACTCCTGACACCTATGGAATAGAGATGTTCTTTCTCCGCCGGTTGTTGTCCTCTGTCTTCTTGTTGCTGGGGGGGTCTTGTTTTAGTGGCTTTGATGAGTGCCCACTTGGGGTAGCCACAGGTTTGCAGGGCCTTCCTGATGTGGTGTTGCTCCTTCTTCTTCCCCTCTGAGCTGGTTAGTACAGTTTGTGCTCTGTGCTGCAGGGTCCTGATGACTCCCAGTTTGTGTTCCAATGGGTGGTGTGAATCAAACAACAGGTACTGGTCCATGTGTGTGGGTTTCTTGTAGACTTCCACATTGAGGCTCCTGTCCTCCTCAATATGTACTGTGCAGTCCAAGAAGGCCAGATTGTTCTCCCTGATGTCCTCCCGAGTGAACTTGATGTTGTTGTCCACTGCGTTGATGTGTTCTGTGAACCGTTCCACTTCATTGTTCACCCAGGTGTCATCCACATATCTAAACCAGTGGGTGGAGGTGGTTTCAGAAAAGGAACTCAAGACTCTTCTCTCCACTTCTTCCATGTAGAGGTTGGCCACAATAGGAGACACAGGTGATCCCATCGCACAGCCATGCTTCTGTCTGTAAAAGTTCCCAATGTACTGGAAATAAGTGGTGGTCTGGCATGAGGTTGGTTCTTTCCTTGAGTGTGCTGTCTTGTGTGAGGCACGTCCTTAGCGTCTCTGTGGCTTCTGATGTAGGGATGCAGGTGAACAGGGAGGTGACATCAAATGAGGCCATAGTGTCGTCTGGGTCCATTCGGATCTTCTCTACCTTGTTCACAAAGTCCTACCAGTGGTGTCAGGAGTTCAGCCAAGTGCTTAGCCATGTTGTATGTGACTGAGTTTGTGCTGCTGACGATGGGTCTGAGGGGGACTCCTTGTGAGTCTTGGGGAGTCCATACAGGCATGGAGTGGCTTCCCCAGGAAGCATACAATGCAGTGATTCCATCCATTCCCAGGAAGTTTGCACATACTCACAGCAAGAACAAAGGGCTGTCAACCAGTCCCCCTCCGACAGTTTCATAGTCGTTAGCCAGTCGTTAGACACACCTGCCAGATCATCACAGGTAGTTATGGAAACATTTAGTGCTATTGTTTTTAAGTTTGACCCAGACCCACCCACTGAGGTCTGCAACCACATATAAACCATGTTTCCCACCAAACAGTTAGAACTGATGAAGCTGCTTGGATGAGCAGCGAAACGTCTTCTAGAAAACTCTACAAGTCCAGACGCCTTGCCTCAAAGTATATATTCTATTCTATTCTAGTATGGTCAAGATGTAAAGTGGTCATACTACCACAAAGTCTTAAGCTGCATTCCAGGATGAGGAAAATCTGGTCTGATTTTTTTCACGTCTTTATGAACACACAAATCCAATCCACAATCCTGACTTTCAAATCAAGCACAGATGACCCGTGTTTGAGTCAACTATGAACGCTCGGCTGTGCTCGGGCATTCCTTTCTCATCCCACCCTTCGATAGCTCAGTTGGTAGAGCGGAGGACTGTAGTGAGACAATAAAACTGAAATCCTTAGGTCGCTGGTTCAAATCCGGCTTGAAGGAGAGACTTTTAACCCTCGAGAGTTTCATCATAATGTCACATCATTTTTTCACCGATTTTTTTGGCTAAAGGGTATAAAAATCATTGTGACATATATGTCACAATGATTTTTATCTGATTTGATTTTTTATCTGAAGTGCATTTGTTCGATACATGTGTTTACAACACGTTTATGTAATGAAGGATGTGTTATGTAGTCATTCCAATCCTTGACTGGTCAAATCTTACCTTTAGCAAGTCGATAGAGCCTTTTTAAAATTTGCTAGCTCTGCGTCTGTGAACACAAAATCACCTGCAAACAAACCTGTTTCCTTAAGGACCCACGGTGACATAGGTGTCACCGGTCCTTTAGGACCCCAATGGTACAGCAAATCAGTCATTAAGGAATATGACATGCAGTTTTTATTTAGTAAACAATGTTTAGCTTTTAATCTTAGTGAAACTAAGGGAAAATCGCTGCATATCAATTTACGATTAATGAATTCTGACCTGGAAGATTGAGAAGATCGGACCAGTTGTATTTTGGAATATTTGAATGCTTTTTTGTGGAATACTTGATGCGGCCCAGCCTCACCCAGCCTCGACCCCCATCACCCCCCGGGTAAGTTGAGTTTGAGACCCCTGCTGTAAATCTTTGTTTAAAAAATGTAGTAGTGCATGCTGTTGTTTACTGAAACTTGGCTAACGGTGCTAACACTGGACTCTAACGTTGCTCTAAATGGATTTCAGTTGGCGAGGACAGACAGGACAGTGGAGTGCGGTCAGAGGAAAGGAGGGGGGCTGGTATTGTTTGTTAATGATAGATGGTGTAATCCTGGACACATCACTGTCAAAGAACAGATCTGCAGTAAGGACATTGAGCTGTTAGCCGTTAGCATGAGCGCTGATTGATTAATGATCTACTGTAGTGCTGTGTGAGTCCTCAGAGGACACTTCTGTCTTCATTTGAAGCTGGTAGGTACAAACTTCACCACTGCTAGCAGGAGCTCCTTTGTTCTACACCTGGACATCAGCTCACTCATTTTAACAACTGACAGACTCCATTTCTAGAAAGACAGACCATCTGGACAAGACAGGTCTCTGGTTCTCTTCCAGTCAGGTTTACTCACAGAGGAGGTTCCATGGTGTAATGGTTAGCACTCTGGACTCTGAATCCAGCGATCTGAGTTCAAATCTCAGTGGAACCTTTTGTTTGAACAGTTATCCTGGTGTCCTTTCTACACAGTTTAGTCTATGGAGAAGTCCACAGTCGGTTCATTGGTCCAGCTGTAGTCATTAATGGACTGAAGGCCATGAAGGAGGCTGTGGTGCTGAATCCTGCTGCTTGTGCTGGATGATCCAGTTATAACATGGAATCCTCTGCTCCCCATGCTGCTATGTCCTGCTAGTACTCATTATTCAGGAAACAAGAACAAGTATTAGGGAGTGCTCTCAAGTGCTCTCTAAGCAAAATAAAATAGCTTTGTTTCTATGGTGACCCCACAGGCTGCAACAAAACACCACTACAGGTGCTGGTCATATAATTAGAATATCATCAGAAGGTTGATTTATTTCAGTAATTCCATTCAAAAAGTGAAAGCTGTATAATGCAAACATTCATTCCACACAGACTGAAATATTTCAAGTGTTTATTTCTTTTAATTTTGATGGTTATAAACCAACCAATGAAAACCCACATTCAGTATCTCAGCTGGATGGATGAGGATGGATGGATAATGTAGTGGACTCCCACCCAGCAGATCAAGTCCCAGAGGTTACAGCATCATTTATTAGCTGAGTTTCCCCTCAGGGAAGCTGCTGTTTACAAGCTGTTTACAGAGAGAAGCAAGAAAACAACAGTCAGCATCATCGTCCATAAAAACACATGACAATAACATGTGAGACAGAGAGTTTATGCTCAGTGCTCCCCCTGCTGGTTAGGACATATGATGACATTTTAAATGTACCAGTCAAAAGTCACTCAGTGGTTTGTCTTTGTTTTTATGACTTTCTACATTGTAGGTTCATCCTGAAGACATCAGAGCTATGAAGGAACACATGTGGAATGATGCAGTGAACACAAAGTGTTAAACCAAGCAGAATATGTTTGATGTTTGACATTCTTCCAAGCAGCCAGCTTTTGCTTTGATGACATCTTCACACACTTTGCATTCTCTCAATCTGAACTGAACCACCAATGCTGTGCAATGCTGACATCTAGTGGTGGAATCGCAGGTTACAGAATCAGAAATTACTTTTTTTATCGTCGAGGGGAAATTCTTGTTTGTTACAGACAAATAGAAGAAAAGATCATTGAAATATGAAATAGAAATATTGAAATACCTAGACAGCATTTAAATCCCTGAGTCGTATCTAAAGAACATATTTACTATTGTGTAAAAACCTTTACACAGTAAAGAGCCTGACATGAATGTACCAGTATGAATGTACAGTGTCTGAGTGACTGTTACAGTTCAGAGTTCAGTAGTTTGATAGAGACGGGCCGGAATGACTTCCTGTCTTCTCACCTGCTCTGTGGTGAAGGTGATCGGTGGAGGTGGGGAACCAGTAATTCCCAGGTGATGACTGTCAGCCGAGGGGTCAGAGTCGTTAGCAGGGTGAACTGGGGTCACTAAAAAACTGATTCAGCTCATTGGCCCTTTGCACACTGCCATTAACTCCACCCCTGCTGCTCCACCTGTAACCAGTGATGGTCCTCATGCCACTCCACACCTCTCTTGTGTTGTTTTGCTGAAGTTTCCACTCCAGCTTCCTCCTGGACTTCTCCTTGGCCTCCCTGATTTTTATTCTCAGGTCCTTCTGTGTAGCTCGCACCTCCTGCCTGTCGCCTGCTTTGAATGCCTTCTTTTTTCTGTTTAAAATGGCTTTAATGTCCTTAGTCACCCATGGCTTGTTGTTGGGGTAACAATTCACTGTCCTAACTGGAACAACACTGTCCACAAGTTTATGTATCCAGTGATGCACTCTGTGATTCCATCAATGTCCTGGCTGTGGGGTTCACAGAGTGCCTGCCAGTCAGTCACTTCAAAGCAGTCCTGAAGTGTTGAAGCATCCTCATTCCAAAATCAGTCCATCCTCCCCATAAAGTCAAAAGTTCTAAATGTGAGTCATTAAATGAGAGGTTCCAGCAGAAACGTCCAAACATCTGAAGAGAAGCTGAGAAGCCTGAGATACAGGGGCTACAAGCTGTGCTTCAACTGTTCCTGTTTAGACAATAAGAACAGATCATCATCTTCATCACCCTCAATAAGAACAGATCATCATCTTCATCACCTCATCACCTCTCACCAACCTCCCTTCATCTGCTTGGAGCCGCAGCCAGGCGGTGCCAGATCGTTCATATGGTGGCATATTAGTCATTCATTTATTGCCACATGTTTTCATTGAATGTTACATGTATTGATTTAATTTCTGCATTGTGGGTCAAATAAAGGTTTCCTCCATTTTAATTCATATTGATTCAGTTCACACTGTGTTTATGTCTCCTTGTAGCTGACAGCAGCAACAACAGGGCTCAGTCTGTTTAACCACTGGATGTAGTGAAGTTTATAGTTATCCAGAGAAGGACTGTGTACTTTATGATTTGTATCTTAAGAGGAGATTTGCATATTAGGGATGAAATAAAAACAGCATGAAATATAAATAAATAAATAAATAAATTGCAAATGTCCCTTTCGGGGCTCCATAAATGTTAATCCTAAAAAAGGAACATCCAGTGTGGACTTGCATACACAGTGAACATAAACTGCTATAATAACAACTTTAAAAACAATCAGACTAATTCCACTGTGATCCTTAGCAGCATTATCCATAATAAGATTGTCAGTAAAGAAAACAAATAAAAACACACACACACTCTTCTCCCAGCTCTTATAAAGACATCGTCATGGCAGCAGAGTCCTACCGGAGCTCCAGAGAGACACAAACAGCAGCAGCGCTCTGTGACCCATGTCCACTCTGTGTGTCCTCCAAACAGTCTTCCTCAGGTCTTTATCAGGACAGCAGTCAGGTCCAGCCCTCTGGGGGGTTCTGCTCTCAAAGGTGATCTGGAATGACAGCTGACAGCAGAGAGAGGAAAGCTTTAAATGTACTGCTACAACCTGATTGGCTGCATGAGCAGCGAGGCAGCGCCTGATTGGTGGAGGAGCTGACTAGAGAGAGTGTCAGTGCATCAGTCATGTGACTTATCAGCTCTGCTCTTTCTGCCTTTTGTGTTCAGCTCAGTCCAGCTGCTGCACACAGTGAGGAGCTGTGACTGCATCCAGCTCAGTCCTGCTATGAACTGTGAGTCTGAACTTTGGGGTCGACCCTGCAGGATCCTGCAAAGGCCCAACAGCCTGTTGTACTGATGCACAGGAAGCCTTTCCACAGTTGAAGCAGGCAGTGTGTGTGTCTGAAGCAGTGTATTGTGTGTATGTGTGTGTGTCTGTATATGTTTGTGTGCATGTGTCTGTGTGTTAGTGTGTGTCAGTGTCTATATTGTGGCCCTGTGTTGGCCTCTCAGGGAGTGTTGTGTTGTTGCTGCTGTCTCTGCCCTGTGTGTGCAGGAGGTTGCTGGGTGGAGCTGATCCTGAGCTTATGCAGCTCTCCTGTGCTGACGAGCTGGAGACGGTTTAAGAGTTCCCAGTCTGTTTGCTTCACTCTCTCTCTCCCTGTCTGGCCTACTAGGAGGGCTGCTCTCTCCAGCCTGCTGCAGGCATGGCGGTGTATTTTGTTTGCACATTTCCTTGTTTGTCAATTGTTGGTGTACAACTACTGTTCTTTCTTCAATAAAATGGTCAAACGGTTAAAGTTGTGTTTGTCCTCCCCAATTTGTCACACTTTCTGAGCCGGTGTGACAATAAATGTGTGTGCATGTCTGTAAGAGTGTGTGTATGATTGTGTGTGTGTGTGTTGCGTCTATGTGTGTGTGTGTGTGTGTGTAAGAATGTGTTTCTGTATGTGTGTTTGTGTGGTGTGTCTGTAAGAGCGTGTGTGTGTCTATATGTTTGTGTTATGTATGTGCGTGTGTGTCTGTGTGTGTTATGTGTGTGTGTGTGTGTGTGTGTGTGGTCAGCCTTCATCCTTCCTGTCAGCAGAGCAAAGCTGTATCAGTGTCTCATCCAGGTCTCAGCTCCTCAGGCTTTCTTCAGAAGAGCTGTCACTGTTGCAGTATCTGTTGCACAAGTGTTGCACAAGTGCTGCACATATCTGATCTAAGTTCTTTCTGAATCCTCACATCTAAAGTTACAGAGAACTTTTACAAACTCCCTTCTTGTTGGCTGCTACAAGCCGACAGCCTCCACACATCAGAGGCCTGCACACCATGAGCTTCCTGCACTTTCTGCTGTTGATGACAGCTCTCTCTCCGATTGGGAGATTAGACTGATGTGACTGTGACATCATGACGTCACTATTCAGAGCCTGCTGTTTAACATGCTGCTCACAGAGAGACAGAGACAGCAGCAGCACTCTGTGAGCCAGGTCCACTCTACTTGGAGGAAGTAAAACACCTCATTTCATCAAGATGGAGACACTGAAAGAACACAACCAGCAGCTGTGACACATCAGCTTTTCCTCTTAATCTACTCAGTTCATGGATGTTCTGACACACGTCCTGCCTCGTGCTTCAACAGGAAGACTCATCAAGTTGATAGCACTTCAAAATAAGTGTGTATAAGTATTAAAACACTAAACTGTGACTTCAGTGAGTCTCCTTTATTTGAACTGATTCATAAAATGATCATAAACACATGACAAATGAAATCCATTCAAACTCTGAAGTTCACCTCATCATATCCCAGTGGCAGACAGAACAGGCCCCCTGAGTGACAGCAAAGCAGTGAGCCCCCTGCTGGTGATCAGCTGCATGTACCAGAAGCAGACAGAGATTTCTGATATGATGTTAAAGGTGTCACAGAGGAGGATCCGACTGTCTGACCTCTGATTCTTCTGTCAGCATCAGACACATCACAGTTTGATCAGTTTTCAGATCACACACAGCAGCATCAGTAACACTGAGCAGACATTACACACTCCATCAAACACACACACACACTGCTCACTTATAACAGGGATAATAAGTAAAGTTCTTTACAATAAATTCACATTCACATGTTATTATCACTTCACACATGGCACAGTATATATGGCAGAGAGTTAAAGGTGGAATATGTAGTCAGAGTTAATACCAAATATTGACACTAGGTGGCAGCTCTTCAGCCTCCATCCACTGCTGCACTACCAGCACCACTCTCAGTGCTTTTTGTTTCCATTGACTGTACAACATGATTCAATCCATGTTATTTATATGACAAACTATGTGTAGTGTTTCTATGTGTGTAGCTGACATGTTGCTCAGCTTCCATTGGACACATATACTAGATGGAAGCTGCAGCAGGATTGGCTGATGACTGATCACAGGTGTGAACAATCAGCCGGTGACGAGTGGAGCAGGAGCAGCTGCCCATGCTGCAGAGACACAAACAGCAGCAGCACTCTGTGACCCATGTCCACTCTGTGTGTCCTCCAGACAGTCTTAAGATTAAGATTAAGAAACCTTTATTAGTCCCACAATGGGGAAATTGCATTTTTGCAACAGCAGGTACAGACAGCAAAGGATAAGTTAAGAAAAGATATATATGATAAAATAAACTACCAATAAAATATAGAATAGAATCATCAACAGTTTACATATGAACAGTTATTGCACAGGTGAGTGGAGGGAGAAGTGGTCTGTAAGAAAACTGTACATAGTGCATCAGAAACTAAATAAATAATGTGTTGTACACTGTGGTGTGTGAATATTGCTCCTATCAGAAGTGGTTATTATACAGTCTGACAGCAGCAGAGGTTGTGTGTAATGACGCGGCTCACCAGCAGAGGGCGTGTGACGGAGCAACAAGCAGAAACTACAGAGGAGAAGAGACACAACAAAGATCAGAACAGACACACTCAGCTCTTCTCTCTGAGACCATGATGATACCGTCACATGTTTTTGGCTGCACGTCTGGAAATGAGAGGAGACAGAACATTATCATACATGTTGCATAAGTAAAGTCACATGACATGCACCACTGTAAATAAAGGAAATCACATATTTTTAAGACACTTAGAGCATAGAGCCCAAGAAATAATATAATCTAAAGCTCACAAGACACAAGACGAACAGAACAGAACAAATACTTTATTTATCCCAAACTGGGAAATGTTTTCTATTGCAGCAGCAATGTACAGGGTCAGTATCATCCTATCTGGTGGTAAAAGTCTTTCTCCCCGTCGGGGAATCGAACCCCGGTCTTCCGCGTGACAGGCGGAGATACTATCCACTATACTAACGAGGAATGCTAACAACCTCCATCTGTCATAGCAGCAGCCACCTGGTGCGGTCATGTGTCAGCTGGGGTGTGACGGAGTGGCTACGTCAGTAACTGTGGGCAGACTGCAGGTGTGTGTGCACCCAGACACACACAGGTCCCAGCTGAGAGCAGCCGGACCTTCCTGTCCTCCTGTCCATCGCTGTCCAAGGTGAACCGACACCACCAGACCACAGGGCCATTATTTATTTAGCAGGAAAGAAGAAGATGCTCTGCAGCATTCAGGTGTGTTAACACAGTGCAGAGAGAGGAAGACATGAACAATGGTGTCAGAGCAGCAGCTGTTGCTGCATCAACCTGGAAATCAAACTGTTTATATATATGCACAAACTGTACGTTCATAAGTCACATGACATGCACACTGTAAATAAAAAGGAAACCACATATTTTTAAGACTCTTAGAACACAGACAGAAGTATGAATTATATATGGTTACAATCAAAAATAATTGAATGCAAATAAATGATTTTGTGAAATTTAAATCAAAACCTAAAAACACCAGAATCAGCAAATCACATGTTTGCATTACAGTGGTCCCTCCTATAACCAGTTCACCTCTCACCTTGTTTTTCTCTTACAGCTCATTGAGTTCTGGTCCGGATAGTCCGTAGACCAGTGTCAGTCCATCTCCAGAATGCAGAATGCTGCTGAAAACAGGTTTGATCTTTGGTTTCATTCTGTAATACTGGACTTATTTCCTACGAAGGTTTGAACTCTGACAGTGTTTAAACAGAGAGAACGGAGTTTAAAGTGTGCAGTGAGGGGTTCACAGCCTTAAAGGTAGGGTAGGAGATTTCATTCTGATGCACTTTTGGTTAAATTAGTGTAACTTCTCTTTACAGTCCGATTAGTTCGGCAGTTTCACTGTTAAACGAAGAATATTAATGAAGATGTGTTAAAGCACCAGAGCTACTGTCATTTAAAACTGAACAATTTATCACAGTGTCGTGCGTTCACATAACCTTTATTAATACCCATGGAGTCATTGGGTTGTGTGAGCAGCATATACAAGAAGTGACAGTAAACACAATGCATGTGTTGATTTTCTGTGTCCTCTTCACAGATACTGTGTGTACTACTATACTGCAGCATTTTCTGAGCCAGTCATCTACAACGCTAACACAGCCACAACTGTTATTTTGTATGTAATTCAGTGATACAATGATTCTGTACATGGTTGGAAACCTTCAGCTGTAATAGAAGCAGTAGTGCTTTTTATATTGTTAGAATAGAAATGTAACTGTGCCCTGACAGATTTTTTTTTTCTTCCTTTCAGCTCTTTGGAAAACTCTTCAGATCGACGCTGGATACACCTACAATCACATATTCTATATAAATAACATTAAACACATTAACACCTACACGCACACACATATTCTATATAAATAACACATAGCTATACATACATATACACACAGTACATATACAGACAACTCTGTCTACCTTCTTCACAGGACAATGCCGCGGAAGGGGAAGAGGTCCCAGGCCCAAACGGTGCGCTGGAGGCGGCTGGACCTGGCAGATCCTGGACCACCAGAGGTCGCAGCCAGAGACTCTCCTGCTGCACAGGTAAATGTTCTTATGTCAGTGTCCCTATTTAAAGTCAAGAAGTGATTAATGCTTCTTCTGTTGTAATATGTTATGATATGCCAATACTCAGTCAGGTGGTCTTTCAGTAGTCGTAAAGTTGAAATGCTCTGCTCTCAGACGGCCCTGACGCCTCCACCACCAACACAGTTGCAGAGAATGGATGCTGCACCCTCCTGCTCCCGTTCTCCAACTGCAGATGTATGTATTTTGCATCTTCCACTCAGTTAGTCATGAAATTCTCCTCAGTTTAACAGAACTTAGTACATTCTGTCTCATTCACTGACTGAAGTGAATGAGACAGAATGTACTCCTCACTTCTTAATTGCATAGTTTATTTAGCTTGCATTGTTTCCATCTTGACAGACATTCCGTCATGGTTTTGGTTATTTACATGTACACAATATGCACGACAGGAGTTAAAGTCAAATGTGACTTATTTGCTCTCAGATGCTTGAAACACCTCCACCCACCAAACCGTTTTGGCCGTCCCCATCACACTGTTCAGCTTAAATCTCCCATAGTTTGTTCACTGTATTATTATTCCATCTGTTTAAAATATATATTAAATGAATCTTTTCCCTTCTTTCAGAAATCAACTGAGGTTATGAGGACGATGGCATGTGCCTCAGAGGCTGCCACACCAAGTCACACCAGTAAGTGTTATAGGTTATACTGTATGTGTGGATGCTCTCATTCTTGGCGGTCTTCAAAACACCATCCTTAAGTCCAGTTGCCTCAATTCTAAACTCTTGTAAATATTATAGGACTATTATAATTTCATGTCAACATGTCGATCTCAACCAACAATAATGGGGGACAGCTACATCCGACGTGGTGGCGAGAGAGCTGCAGCCACAGTGGGAAACGCCCTTGGGGTCAACAGGACCACCATCTACTGGTTTGGGTGGGGTGGTCTCAGGTGGAGTCATTTCCTCCCCTTCTTCTCCAGGTCCCTACGAGGAAGAGCAGTTCCAGACGTCCTCCTCATCCACTGTAGCGGGTCTCAAGTGTCAGGCTTGTTGCAGCGATGAAGGAGGACCTGCACCACCTCCGCCTGCAGCATCCAGCTATGAAAATCATCTTCTCTGGGCTCAATCAGAGGTGCAGGTGGAGGGGTGTTGCCAATCCTGGTAACATAGACAAGGCCCGCAGGTTCGTGAACAGTGTTATGGCTGCATATGTCTGTTCAGTTGGTGCACACTTTGTGCATCACACTGACGCAAAGTATGACTCCTGGGCTGTTTTTGCGAGATGGCGTTCATTTAACCGATAGGGGACATGACATTTTTTTAAAGAGTTTGCCCACGGCCATTAAAGCCCAACTTCAACAGAAGGAAGTGTTCTGTCTGACAGTTTGCCTGCAGTTTAACTTGAGTCAAAGGACTTTCAGGCCTCAAAACAGCCCACAGTGTCATATTTTAGCCATAACGCTGTTCATTTCTGTTTACCAGCTGTGCTCTTCCTCACTCCCACACTCTCTCCCATTCCCTCTGTCCTTCTCTCATACAACGCTAACATACCACTCATATATGCATACACTGTTTTTGTTCATTCTTATATATGTTAGGTGTGGTGGCTGTGTGTTCTTATGTATGTGTTCAGGATGTTTTAGGTGGACATGGCAAATGCAGAGGAAAGACAGGAGAACCCGGTCTGGCCTTAGACAGCTGGTTGGAGCCTGCATAAACGGGGCACGGCCGGTTGAATGAGGTCCGACAGATCAGGCTTTTCTCCCGTCGACACCTGTTGTGTTCAGGTCTGGGGCTACTTGGTTTTGTTCATTGCTGTGTTCCATATGTTCAGATGTGTTCTCTTGTATTTTATGTGCTGCACTAACCCAGTTTTCAGAATGTTGAAGATGTTTTAGGTTTCTGGGTGTTTGGGAGAGTGAGACAAAGAGAGAAGAAAGTGAGGTAAATGTGAAGTTATTTTATGTTTATGTATTATTAGGCAATGCTGTTCCTTGTACTTGTTCAGCAACTTGATTCCAGTTTTGATGTTTTATTCAGTCCCAGAGGAGGCTTCTCAGATGGATCGTCACAGTTTGTATTTTATATTAAAAGTTATTCACCAGATCACTTACACAGAACTGTGCACTGATGCAATTGTTTGTTTTGTCTTTGCTGAACAGGAAGCTGAGCAAAGGATACCAGGGACCCAGGCAGCTACACTGTGGAGCAGGAATACCAGCTGGACTTCCTCTTTGGTTCAGGTACGTGTTGTAAATGTGACAGGAGGTTGTTTCATGCTCAAAATGTCCCATACACACAGTAACATTCATTTCTTTTAATGTTGACATACATATTTATAGGACATGAGGAGTCCCTGAAGATTGATCCAGGCCTCGGAGACCTCATCAGCAGCTGTTGCTCATAAACAGCCAGTAAGTTTGCAGACTGTCATGGCAGTTGTGATAAATGTGAGACATTTTGTGCTGTTATAATACTGTGGTTAGTGATTTGTCTTTTTTGTGTGTCTTTCTAGAAAAACCTGAAGACCAACGAAACCTGAAGTTGGCATGTTTCCTTTACACTGTTCATCAAAACAAGGAGACGGTCTGACAGCAAGACCACACTGAAGGAGCCAGTGAACCACTGCAGAATCAACTGAGAGGCAGCATGACAGCGAGACCTGAGGTAACATGTCTGCTGGATCACTGGCATACATCAGGTATAGATTTCATTACAGGATGAGATTTATTTGGTAGCAGCACAGAAACACAGGGATGGCTCAGGCAGCACAGAGGTTGGATGCAGTCAGGTATAAAGTTGGTCTATGTATGAAATACAGGCTTTGTGCTGTTTTTATATGGAGTCTGCATGTTGGCTTGTTTCACCATGTTTTCCTTATAGGAAACAGTGGTAACATTGGCAGCAGTTAGACCCAGGCAGTCTGACAGCCTTTATACATAATCTTCATAACAACTGTAAAGAACTCATAAGAACTTGTACTGCATCATATTTAATCACCATGTCCATCTCTGTGACCTTTCTTGACCTGATGGCAGCTAGAGCTGCAAAGGGAAACAGCCACATGAGACTAGCAGTCTGTACAATGTTAACATGCAGGATGAATGCTGAAATCGTCGCTGTACTAAACAGACATACCTTACATGTGTGAGACATTCTGAGAGGGAGAGCTTCTGTTCTACAGCCTACTCCACAACTGAGACTAGCTAGGTACGATACTGACGAGTGTTGACCTCGTTTGGTTGGTCAGAAAAATAACAGAATGTAACTTACAGCGACAGATTCACAGTAGATGTCCTCAATAATCTTAATCCACTGTAATAGAATACAAGGACCTTATTCATCACACAGTACATAACTTTCTCACAGTATTTCATTGTTTACTGTAATTTTCCACAACAAATGTGGAACAGCTCCAGAATGAACACTTTATAAACAATCTGAAATCTTCACTGACACTGATGTGGACAGACTGAGAGTGTCTCTGTCTGTGCTAGAGCAGTGACAAAATGCCAAAGTGATCAAACATCAGGCAGAAAGGATGAGAGCAGAGAACTGGTCTGTGGTCAGCACCTGCAGAACCTCTCCTTTATAGGGGCTGTCTTGATAACTGCCTCTCATTTCCACCTGTTGTCTGTTCCATTTGCACAACAGCAGCTGAAACTGATCCACAATCAGTGTTGATCCTAACTGGACAGGCTGGTTTCAAAGTGCTGCTTCGGACAGTTTGTCAGTGAGGGTGTCAGTGTCAGACACACTCTCTGTCTCCCAACAACCACACCTGCACATAAAAGCCTGGACTGAGATATAACTGACTGAGGCATGAAGAAGACTTTAAAACCCTCTGGAGTCATGTGTATAATGGTCCGTTTTTGACTACTTGTAATTTTTTCTTTATATTTCAGCTTAAAAATGGTTCACCTTGCTTTGTTTAGTGTCATTCTTTTCAGTACAACCCCACAAGTGTGACTATGGTGTTATTTTTTACTGTATTTTTTACATACTGTGTTAACACACTGGACCTAAAATCACACAAAAAATATAAAATCCGAGTGGGAAAAAGTTAGATTTTTTACTGTGCAAACCACAAACATGTTTAACAAACCATTTTTATAACTTAGAATGCTTATGCAAATTGTAAATGTCAAAAAATATGTACAGATGTAGCAAAAAACAAAATTATTTACAACTATTTACCCTTGAATGCAGAAATGCCTTATGGCGTTTTTTGTACAGCTATTTACAAGTATTATATACAGTTCAGGTGGCACACAAATTATTTGTGCCACTTGAAAAAGCAGTTCCTGTCCACCACAACACAGAGGGGCACATCACAGCCTGACACTTCCAGGGTGTGTCACTCCTCTCTTTGTCCACCCGGAGGCAAAGTCTGCATTTTAGCCTTCCTGCTTTTTGGCCAGGATCTGTATAAATATGCAAAAAAAACCTTTGATGTCAAGTGGGGGGCCACAAAATATCGGCTATTTGAGACCCCACTCCGCAGCACTGCCGGCTCAAGGCACAGAGTGTGGTTGTCCTGTTCAGTTACCTGAAAAAGATGTAACGGGACCTTAACAGGACAATCCTGGGGCACCAGATTGCCGTAAAAGCTCGCAAGCAGCAGCAGCTGGTGAGCCGGGAGGCGCTCGGGACCTGCATCCGCCTGGCCAGAGACAGGATTCCCTCACTGCTGGGTAATGCTAGACTCCACACACACAATCCCAGCTTCACATACTATACATACTTCATCAGTCTAATCCTATGAACTGAAACCATACTGTTACCCTTCACTCACCTCCAGCTGTGCCAGCTTCTCCCGAAGAGCCCGGTTTTTGGCCACCAGCTCCCTGCAATTGGTGCAGGCCGTCCCCACTGGCACTGCACACAGCCGAGGGCTATATGGCCTGTGGCCAGACAATTGACCACGGTGCACTCCTGTGTGTTCTGTATGTGGTGGGCCTTCATTAGGTGCCTGGAGACGTACCAGAAGGTCCCACCACGTACAGGACATGTCAGCATTTGCTTAGGCTTTGTCATCTGAAAGAAAAAGGGGTTCAAGATTCATTCAGCATTAATATATCATATTATATCTCTGGTTCTACTTGATGCCTGTTGACGTCAAAGAAAAACTGGGAGAAAGGCTGCAATCTGAAATTAATGCAGCAATGCAGGTGGCCTAGATTGAATCCTTTGACTTTTTCTGCTACAGAAAAGTTTTTCAACTGTAATTTTACAGCTACAGATCCTGTAGAATCAAATCACTGAAGCTGTATAAAAGTACATGCATCAACACTGGTAATATGAGCTGTTTTGACCTGCACAGGGATCTATGCTAAGCTATTAGCATGAAGAAGAAACTAGCTTAACTTACAGTTGCTGGAGCTCTCTCAGAATGGTCTGCTCTCTCCCTCTGTCTGCAGCAGAATGAGCTGCTGCACTGTCTTTCCCTCCACCTGGCCCCTCCCTCTCCCCCGGCCAGATGTCCTGCCTGTCCCCTTTGAGAGGGGGGCCTGTCTGCACTGTGGGACTCTCTGTCCTCTGGGTCCTACAGAGACCCTGTAGGGATCCAAACATGATTTCCAGCACTAACTCAGCAATTCTGTGACACACCTCAGGCCTCCTTCCAATGAAGAAAACCTGATTTACCGTATTTCCAGCAATTTCTCAGCAATACGGGCACCAAATTCACAGGACTCAATCACAGGAAGGCCTTATACATGTGTGCCAAGTTTGAAGAATTTTTTTTTGGCCTGAATATCACCTAACTTGCTGCTGATGAGTCTGTGATTGTCAGTGGCATTTTGTTTGCTGTTGTGTGCTGGGGCAGCAGACTGAAAGCAGCGGACACAAACAGACTCAATAAACTGATCAGAAGGACATGATGGTCTGCTGTGGGTCATGTCTTTGTTCTGCACACGTACATCTAACATCTCCAGTGTTACACAAACACATCATGTGCTGCTTGACTTGTTCCATTCATGGTAGGAAAGCATGTGGAAGTCACACATGTCAAATCTGTGCTAGTCTCCCTTCATTCAGCCCATATGAAGACAAAGAGTCTGCAGGTCCAGGAAGTTATAATTAACTATCATTAAATAACAAGAACTTATGATGCAGCCAGCACATTTATACCACGAAGACCCTTTAAAATAATAAACCTCAAAAACTGGTGTTTTCATCTGCCAAAAAGTGACTGTGGCCCCACAGTGAGTCCAGGGGCTTATTTCTGCCTCAAAAGGACTTGATTTCACTCTGGTCTGTGATATTTAACAGATTATTGTTGAATCCAGGAACACTTCAAACAGACCGGTGCTGTAGGTGGACTGACTTGCAGCCACCCTTTGAAATATCTTAGAAATAAAGGTGAGGTTGGAGATCACAGCAGTTCAGAAGCCTGTGGTACTTAATCTGTTGCCAGAGACAGGTTGATCTGGCCACACTTGTGTGAAATCAGCCTGTCTAGTGTAGGGTGAAAGAATTGATTCTGCAGTGTGTGTTCAGATATATAGGAGTGTGCCCCTAACATGAAGTATTCATGTTTAAATGTGTTTATCACTTAATAATGTGATTTTCATAAGTGTTTATGTGTTAGGAAGTTTTATAGAAAATCAAAGTAATTCGAGGATACTGAATGTATTAAGATGTAATTTCATAGTGTGTCATATAACTTTGTTTTCTGCAGTTCAGGCTGTGGCAGATGAGATCAGTTGTTTTTCTGCTCTCTGGAGAGAGCTCCGCTTGGTACGAGATGGTCATAAATTCAGACTAAGGACAGCAGCACCTCTGACCTGATAAAAGCCAGATTCTATTCTATTCTAATGTCAGTATTGGAATGGCAATGTAATTTATATCCTTTATCCACTGTACTGTAGGCTATGTAGATTTATTCTACATACTTGCAATTTTTCGCAAGTCTATGATCACGCCGGCGTGATTATATCACGTGACATTTTCAACGCGTCGTAACACAAAAACTCCGCCATCTACAATGCAGCCGTTCACATCTTTGAAACGTGCAGATTTCGAACTTTCACCCAGTTTTTATTTTATGTTGATACACCCAGTAAAACCGGAGATACGATACGTTTTAGTTCGAGTATTTGTCACAGCATAAAAGGGCGATCTGAGCGCTCGGCAGGCGTTGCATTTCTCTCGACGTACTCGTCAGTTTTTGTCTTTTTACAAGTCGGTCACATGTGTTGAATGAGCTGACGTAATTCTATGTGATGACTATACCAGCGACGTCTGACGTCACTCGGGGAGGCGCCAAAATCACCGAACCGGAAGTCAACCGCGGGAGTTAGCGGAGTTAGCGGGAGAAGACGTGTGTATTTACAGAAGAAGAGAAGAAGATAAGAAAACGACCAGGAATATTGAGGAGAACATGAAGCGTTCACTGAATGTTCAGCAAGCCCTTGACTTGTTTTTTAGAGAGGAAGATGAAGAGGGTGAGCCCACTTCATCTTCGTCATCAGAGGAGGAGAGTGGCGCTGAGGATGATGAGGTGACTGACCCGCCTTTTGTCATCAGCCATGACCGGTAAGCTTACCATGAATGTATTTATAGCCTTTGCTCTATTGTAAACAACTCTAAACCTGTTTTATATTTCATATAATGTTATATTCAGGAAGGTTTATGTGTACAGAGCAGAGGTGAAATAATAAATAAGTCTACATAGATAAATTGGTAAGTGTTCAGCTGTTTGTTACCCCATTATCTAAATTTAGATGAGTATAATAATTTCATGCTCATTTCAAAGCAATGTATACACTGATTTTCCTAGTGTTTACTTTGGATTATATTTTATTTATTTATGTTACGTTTTGCCTCTTAGTTGTGATTTTTCTTTCGTAAAGTAAGCATTCACATTGATGTAAGGAGAATGAGAATTTTAGTCTCCAGATTTTCTTATCTATTTATCATTTTCCTGCACCAATACAGTGGTGAAGGAAGTGGACCCTCTACACGGAGGCCTGTGCAGAGAGGGTGTGAAAAGAGGAGTCAGGTGAGGTCCAGATCTCAGCAAGCCCGGCCACACCATCGCTTGGAGCCAGAGCCATGGAAAACTGGAAGTGTTGCCGACACTGCCCCAGAAGTCAGCCGGTTCATGCCACGACGAACACCCGGAGCCCAGGTTGACACCCATGCAGCCTATTCACCTCTGGACCTCTTCCAGCTGTACTTCTCCCCAGCCACAATGCTAACCCTCTGCAGAAACACTAACATGTATGCAGCAAAGAACAAAGCAGCGGGGAAGAAGTACAAATGGGCTGATGTTGAAGTCAAGGAGCGCTACAAGTTTTTTGGGCTGCTTTTATATACATCACTGGTGTCACTGCCAAACATCCAAGATTACTGGAGGGAGAATACAGTCACGTCAGTGCCATTCCCAGCTACTGTGATGCCTAGGGACAGATTCAGGGCTCTGCTTTGGAACATCCACCCCAGTGACCCAGAGGATGACCAAACAAATGACAAGAAGAAGGGAACACCAGCATATGACAAGTTGTTCAGAATCAAGCCTCTCATGGATGACATCCTCAGTGCCTGCCAGGCTCATTATCACCCAAGGAAAGAACTGGCTGTTGATGAGAGAATGGTGGCCACCAAGGCGAAAACGGGCATGACCCAGTATATGAAGGATAAACCCACAAAGTGGGGAATCAAGCTCTTTGTGTTGGCTGACTCAAGCAACGGCTACACAATAAATTTCAATGTTTATGCAGGCAAAACACACACACGCATGGTGCATGGGCTGTCATACGATGCGGTGATGAACCTGATCAGGCCATCATATCTTGGCACAGGTTACCATGTTTATATGGACAATTTTTATACAAGTCCCCAGTTGTTCCTAGACTTGGCCAGCATCAAATTTGGAGCCTGTGGAACATACAGGGAAAACAGAAAAGGATGTCCAGCTGGTAGGGAAAATGCCCTCACCAGAAAATCAGAGAGGGGGGCAGTGAGATGGATCAGGGAAGGCCCCCTGCTCTTTGTGAAGTGGATGGACACCAGGGAGGTGTCCATATGCTCCACAGTCCATCCAGCAGTTTCTGGGGAGGTGGTCAAGAGGAGAGTGAAGGACAAAGATGGATGCTGGGCAGTGAAAAACATCCCCTGCCCCACACCAGTCATCGCATACAATAAGCACATGGGTGGGGTTGACCTATCTGACCAGCTGATCCAATATTATTCAACCCACCGCAGAACCGCACACTGGTACCGCACCCTGTTTTTGCACCTTGTAGACATTGCCACTACCAATGCCTACATTCTTCATTGTGAGATCAGTGCATCAAAACAGGTGAAGCACATGTCCCACAAGGATTTTCAAACTGAACTGTTGTCCCAGTTGTGTGGGGTAGACCACGCAGGCATTCCTTGCAAGAGGAGTACTGACCACATTCCTGTTGCCATTGCAAAGGTCACAGATGCCAGCATGAAAGCCACACATGGTCGCAGGATTTGCCAACAGTGCCACCTGTTGGACAAAAGAAGCCTCACTCCATGGAAGTGCAAGTCCTGTGATGTACCTCTGTGTCTCATTGTGGACAGAAACTGCTTCGAGGAGTGGCATAAATAAAAAAAACAAAATATTGTATATTGTATAATATTGTATAAATATTCTATATAGTTTGATTACATCTCAGATTTTATTATACATTTGCACTATTTTGAACTCTGGGAAATCAAAGTAGTGCTGTAATTTTTTTCACATAGTGTTTTTCTTTTTTGAAGACTTGTAGTACAAAAATCGCCTGTAAATACACATGTTTATATGGTGAATATTTGTATATATTTTTTACCAATCATCAATTTTATGCTTCTTTGTTCATATTTGCTACCTATGTTTACTTTTTCAAGTTTCAAAACGGTTCATTGAGCATTTTTGTGATATTTTTATTGTAATAAATAGTATTTTTTTCCATTCGGATTTAGTGATTTTTGTTTGTTTTGGGGCCCAATATGTTAATAGAGTAGGTTAAACCTAAAAATAATGATCAGATCTTATAGGTGAGGTTGTGCTGAAAAAAAGGATACCAAACATGGGTATGGTAAATATTTTCAATGTGGGATATTAAGACAAAACCAAAAGCATTCATAAACGGCCAGAATAGGCCCAGACTTGCGAAGGTTAAGAAGTAATTTCATAGTGTGTCATAACTTTGTTTTCTGCAGTTCGGGCTGTGGCAGATGAGATCAGTTGTTTTTCTGCTCTCTGGAGCTCCGGTTGGTACGAGATGGTCATAAATTCAGACTAAGGACAGCAGCACCTCTGACCTGATAAAAGCCAGATTCTAAAGGAATGTGTTTTTCTCCTGACTGCCCCATGTTATGGTCATCCCTAGATCGGACTCACAACCTATGAGATTTGAGGAATTGGAGCTTTACCTTATTAGGGAATAAACACTAATAGTCTATTCGCTGTATGACCCAGGGTCTGCAGGGGGGATAGTAGATGTCCCTGTGGGCCGGCAGGCAGGAACGCCCATGGGGTATATCAATGTGTGAATTCCATGTCCAGTTGTTGTTGCGTTGCTCGTTGTTGCTGTGTGGTTGTTTGTTTTTGTTGGTTGTCCTGTTCTTGTGTTGTTCTTCTTTGGTTCTTTGTGGTCAACAACCCAGAGCTCTGTGACTCAGAATCTGCCTCATTGTTCAATAAATTGTAATCTTGAGACCAGAATTTATCCGCTCCTTCCTCATAAACCAACTCGGGAGGGGATCAGAAGAAACAAGGGGAATTGACCGTTTTTGACCTCCCCATTTTTTCCAGAGTTTCTCACTAATATTGCTTTATTCTTTACAGACCAGACTGGAGCTCTGCCAAGCAATTACTGGGAGATTTCAATTTCCTTAGGCGTCTGACAGACTATGACAAGGATAATAGCAAACCTCAGATCCTGCTGAAGCTGCAAAAATACATCAACAACTCTGAGTTCCTACCTGAGAAGGTCTGTTTGAACTTCATGTCCAACATTTGGACATGATCTATCAGATCTATCAACAGAACTTCTCTTATCGTTTCTTTTACTTAAAGTAAAAAAAGATTAGAGTTCAGACACTTGGGCAGTTTTGTAGTAAATGTCATAATGTCAGTATTGGAATGGCAATGTAATTTACATCCTTTATCCACTGTACTGTAGGCTATGTAGATTTAATGATATATATTCTGAAAAAATAGATGGAATTTGACACAGTTTGTTTCAGTGTGCTGGGTGTAATACTTTATCATGTGCTGCTTTTAGGTGGAGAAGGCGTCCAAAGCTTGCGGGTCGTTGTGCATGTGGGTCATAGCTATGGATCTTTACTCCAAAGAAAGAGAAAACGTGGTTAAAGCACAGGTCAGTCATAAAGAGTGCAGTTTATTATTACTGATACACATGCACATTTGCAATATTTCTTCACAGTCTTTCTGCTGTCTGTTCCTTTGTCACTTTGGCTATTCATCTGCCATGCACCGCTCTGTGTGACTGGTCTGCATACTCTTCTCCCGCTACCCTTACCTACGCAGGCAGAGCTGGATACAACCAAGAAAACACTAAGGGAAAAGCAACAACAACTTAAGGAGGTGGAGGGTCAGATGAAGGACCTACAAAATGGCTCTGACACAGGCTCGACTGGACAGAGCAGGGAAACTGACTTCTGCTCTGGGGGACAGCAGATACGCTGGGAAAAAAATGTTGCAAATCTTGAGCAGGACATCAACAGTGTTGTGGGAAATGTATGCATTGCAGCTGCCTGCATTGCCTACTATGGAGCCTTCACTTCCCACCATAGACAGCTGGTAGGTACAGTGTGATGGGATGGTTTAAAACCTTTAGGGCCTCTGTGATAAAGTGTGCAGCTGGTATGGCCAATGTGAGCCTGGTCTAGAGTTTTTTTTTTTAGAAACATATTGTGAAAAAGCAGTAACAGCTAATACCATATACCCTGTTTACTCTTGTTCCCCAGTGGATTAAGCAGTGTCAGAAGCTAAACATACCCATTAGTTCCCCCTTGAGCCTGATCGACTTTCTGAGTGATCCATATGACATCCTCCAGTGGAACACTGAAGGGTTGCCCTGTGACACTGTATCTACAGAGAATGGAATCCTGGTAACCAAAGACCGTCGCTGGCCTCTTATGATCGACCCACAGGATCAGGTGGCGTAAATTAATTCAGAGGACATATGTATTCTATGAAAATAGAACCTCCTTTCAGACAGTCAGAGACAAAATCACAGACTGGCCTCCGCCCCAGCATACCTAACGCAACAATACCAAGCTTCCCTTCATACAGTAGAAAGGACACCAACCAGCTCGTTCAGCATTGCAAATTTGCACTAAATTAAGATATTTTCACTGCTTCTTTATTGTGTTTCCATGTCTGATCATGTTTCCTTGAATGCTGTAGGTAATACACTTGGCATCAGCAAGTGTGCACCAGAGACAGTTAGGTCACTATGGAGTCTTGGAATTCACATTCAACAAACCTTTGCTCACAAAATCCCAAACGGCTATCAAACTATAATAGGTATTTATGTGCTTTCCAAGAAGCACACGTTTGGAATAAAAACAGTATCGCACACAAGAACCTTTGTGAATCCTTCTGCCATTGAAGCTACATATCGGGCAGTATAATGAACGCCTGGCATCAAACCATGTTTCTGCAGACATTAAATCACCTGCCAGCTACACCTGTGTGCAATGCCCTTTTGTTCAACACCAGCCAGGAAAGCAGAAGGACCCTGTGAATGCAAGGGTTTACTCCAGTGTTTATTCAAATCAGGGGTTGCATGGTGACTGTAACGGCCGAATAAGTCTGAGGAGCGTTTTTGTTAGACAGAAAAAACAAAGGCACTGATGATGCAGAGTGACATGACAGTTAAATCTTCATAAATTAATGAGTGTTTCATTAGAATTGTAGTGTGTGTGATCCTGGCTTCGATTGATGTAAAATGTGTCTTTTGGCATGTACATTTTTTTCTGTTTTCCAGAAATGTATTAAAGTTACAATCATCAATTTCATTGTGACTGAGTCTGGCCTGGAGGACCAACTGCTCAGGTAGACACAAGACAGATATTGAATTCTGACCAAACTTTCACTCACATTCACGACCTTACCCTTTTCCTTCTCTTTTCCCCCCTTTCTTCTCCTTTCTCTACCTCCAAAACCCTTAAATTACAACCCTGCAACTTGTTTCTCTCTTTAAAGTGATGTGGTGCGTCTTGAGAGTCCACATCTTGAGGAACAGAGCAATAAGCTGATTGTTCGCATCAACGCTGACCGCAATCAGCTGAACGATATCGAGGACCGCATTGTTGAGCTTCTCTCTAACTCTAAGGGGAATATACTTGACAATGAGGAGCTCGTTCAGACTCTCCAGGAGTCAAAGGTGGGGATCTGGCAGAGATCATACCTGTCATCATTTTCAACTTTCTGATTGTTTTCCTATGTTGATGAAGATTCTCAGTCATCCAGGTCATCATACGTAGAGAAGGTTGAAGCAAGGCGTCTGGACTTGTAGAGTTTTGTAGAGTTGCTTGGATGAGCAGCGAAACGTCTTCTAGAAAACTCTACAAGTCCAGACGCCTTGCTTCAACCTTCTCTATCGTTTTCCTAATTGTAATTGAAACTTTTTGTTGTTCTTGTTCTAGTTGTCATGCTCCTCTTTCACTTCTTTTGTCTGTTTTTTCTCCACTATCTCCAGGTGACATCAGAGGCCATAAAGCATCACCTGAAGGAGGCAGAGGGGGACTCCTTCCTTGTGTATCTTGGGGAGTCCATACAGGCGTGGAGTGGCTTCCCCAGGATACAGTCGGAAGTAGAGCTTGCGGTTGATGATTTGGTCTCAGTTCTAGAATGATTGCTGCTGGGAGTTTGAGCAGACAGCTGTTTACAGGGTCTAAGTTGGAATAAAGATTAATCCTGTAAATGCAAACATCCAATCTACTGAAGTTCAAAGATGTGGGCTCGTCCGGGATTTGAAAACAGGACCTGTGAGGAACTGGAACCACTTCTTCATCTGAACCATGGGGATGCCAATTTATAACACCTGAAACCACCTCCACTGTCTGCACATACAGGAAGTTCACCCTGAATCAATGCTCTCTGTTTCAGTTAACCTGTCTGCACAGAATTATTCTCTGTAACAACATGTAGAGCCCGGATAGTTCAGGCTAATTTTCATATCTGTCCAATGAGAGACAATTATCAGAGGAGAGGTTCTGCTTCTCAGGAGGGTCACACCCTAATACAAGACCACTTCCTGTTATGCAATAAATAAACTTTATGATTCAATGTTGAGCTAATGCCACAGCCACAAAAAGACATTTCTCCCAGCTGCTAGACAGCAAGCCTTATCTAGACATGGAGGACAGCCTCCTCATGGAGGACAGTGATATGCAAAGTGTTCAGTCTTTGTTGACACAAAGAAATCTTTGCACGTATCTTTACCAATGTCAAACTGCTGACAGTCGGCAGGGTAGAGGAGGAGAAGAAGACCAATGAGAAGCAGGTTCCGTGGTGTAATGGTTAGCACTTTGGTGTAATGGTGTAATGGTTAGGACTCCAGCGATCTGAGTTCAAATCTCAGTGGAACCTTTAGTTTAGTTTGGACAGTAATACTGGTGTCCTTTCTACTTTCTCTAAAAATTCAGGGCTCATTTTGCAGATTTCCAGTCAGCATGTTGTAACTGAATAACTATCAGAGTGTATCAGAAGGAGAAGTGTCGTGACCTTCCCTGGTCACCCCGGATTGTCAGATTCCGTCTCCTGTATTCAGAACATTGAGTGAAAGAAAATACCCTGGGTTTTGTAGTTTCGCCTTTTGCAAAAGGGAGAACACCTAGTGAACACAGGCCTTTCAGTCTGCTTCACTCCCGTCCATAAGTGTTCTGCCCCTCCCCTGGACACAGGCTTGTTTTATTGAAAGTTGAGGTACATTTGCATAATAGATAAACAGTTCTTCAAGACCCTTGTAGGTATTCCCATATTGGGACATGTTGCCCCTTTATCTCCACCTACTAATTATCATAATTGGTCTAACATATTTATGACTATGAAACCCTTTGTCCCTTCTATGTTGGATGATTTATCTTAGTCCATGCCTCCTAGTGCTTCGGCCTTCACCACATCAAAGAGTTCCTCCCTAACTCTCTGTAAGAGTTATAGATGTGTTTTTCTCTAAGTGTAAGCTTATATAATCAAATACATACATGGTCTGTATCATGTCATTGCGTAAATAACCTTGTATACTTCACAGAAGTTACATAAAGATATAATTTAAATCTCTCTCCTAAATGACACCTTAATCTGGGATTAATAATGAGTATAAAAGTAGCTGAAGACATAATTTAGTATTATAACACATACCTCCTTTATAGGGCTGTCTTGATAACTGCCTCTCATTTCCACCTGTTGTCTGCTCCATTTGCACAACAGCAGCTGAAACTGATCCACAATCAGTGTTGATCCTAACTGGACAGGCTGGTTTCACACAAGTGTGACTGACTTTTTGGGGCAATATTATAACAAATACTTGTGAGACAAGATATATAAAAAGAAAGGTCAGTGCATCATGACTTCAGCTCCATTCAAAGCTTTAGGAGGCTTCATGGCCTCCATCACTCCATAAGACTGTTCCATCTGTTCTGCATCTCTGATATGTGCTGGGAGGTGGTGGCTTGGATGTTTCACTGCAGCTCATCTAGTAATAATGTGTAACACATATACACTCAACAAAAATATAAACGCAACACTTTTGTTTTTGCTCCCATGTTTCATGAGATGGACTTGAAGATCTAAACTTCATTCCAGATACACAATATTACCATTCCTCTCAAACATTGTTCACAAATCTGTCTAAATGTGTGATAGTGAGCACTTCTGCTTTGCTGAGATAATCCATCCCACCTCACAGGTGTGCCACATCAAGATGCTGATCTGACATCATGATTAGTGCACAGGTGTACCTCAAACTGCCCACAATAAAAGGCCACCCTGAGCTGTGACAGAAACAAGTTCTTCTTCAAAGATACACAACTCCAACATCTTTGTGAAGTTTGTGGACGACACAACTGTGGTGGGTCTCATCTCCGGTGGAGATGAAACAAACTACAGGAAGATGTTGATGAAGATTCTCAGTCATCCAGGTCATCATACGTAGAGAAGATTGAAGCAAGGCGTCTACAGGAATGAGGTGCACCTTCTGGCCGAGTGGTGCAGAGACCACAACCTCTCCCTGAATGTGGAGAAGACAAAGGAGATGGTTGTGGACTACAGGAGAGCACACAGTCAGCACACCCCTCTGACCATCGACGGGGTTCTTGGGTGTGCACATCACTGAGGACCTCTCCTGGACTAACAACACTGCATCCCTGACCAAGAAGGCACAGCAGCGCCTCTACTTCCTCTGCAAGCTCAAAAGAGCCAGAGCCCCTCCCTCCATCCTGTGCACCTTCTACAGAGGGGCTGTTGAGAGCATCCTGTCCAGCTGCATCACTGTGGTACGGAGCCTGCACCACCACCTGCAGGAAGACGCTTCATCGCATAGTGCTGCTCATAGCTGAGAGGATCATCAGCGTCCCTCTCCCCTCCCTCCAAGACCTCTACGACAGCCGTCTCATCCGAAAGGCCCTCCGCATCACAGGAGACCCCACCCACCCTTTACACCGCTTCTTTAGTCTGCTGCCATCAGGAAAGAGACTGCGCAGCCTCCGGGCCAGGACCAGCAGACTGAGGGACAGCTTCATCCACCAGGCTGTCAGGAAGCTGAACTCTCTCCCTGCTGTGCCCCACTTTCTCCCCCTTCCCTCTACAAAAGAACCCCCCCAAGTTAGGAACTCTGTGCACCAGCCACTTTTCCCTGTGCATTCTCTTGCACCCTAGTCATGTCATCCAGTCTCATATAAGCTGCTTAAACCATTCCTGGACTGTTTACATTATGCCAACTGCACTGTCTTGCACTATACATCTTCTGCACTCTTACTGCATTGTGCCTTCATTTTGTGCCTTGTATTTTGTGTGTGCCTCATTGTAGGTACATTTTTTTACACTTACACAAGTTTTTAGTTATATGTTATATATGGAGTGAAGAGTAACGCAATTTCGATTCTCTGTATGTCCAGCACATATAGCAGATTTGACAATAAAGCTGACTTTGAATTAAAACAAGTGAGTTGTAAAAAAAAATTCACCCCCATACAATTGACACTAGAAGAGAACCTATCATTTGAGACCAGAATGTTTTTTTGTACCAGGCTGTAAACATGTTCATTTCTACTGTGAAGTTGGACATTTTAACATGGGAGTCTATGGGTAATAACACACGTGAATTACAATTTTTCACACATGTCGTAAACATTCCAGACTAGTGGTTAAGACCTTCAAAACTCAGTGTGTAACATTGTTGGTAAAAACTGTTTGCTTTGGCATGTTTGTAGAGAAGATTGAAGCAAGGTGTCTGGACTTGTAGAGTTTTCCTGAAGAGGTTTCGCTGCTCATCCAAGCAGCTTCATCAGTTGTTGATCTGTTGGTGGGGAAACATGGTTTATATGTGGTTGCAGACCTCAGTGGGTGGTCTGGATAAAACTCACAAACAATAGCACTAAATGTTTCCATAGTTACCTGTGATGATCTGGCTGCCTGTGCCAGGTGTGTCTAATGACTGGCTAACGACTATGAGACTGCTGGTAGACAGCCCATTGTTCTTGCTGTTAGCATGTGACTTGGAGTGAAACTTCCTGGGAATGGATGAAATAACTGCTTTGTATGTGGTAAAAAGATGAGGCCACCACCTCGAGAAGGTTTTACCAGCTTAACATAGATGGCTTCCTTGACTTCCTCTCTGTCTAAAATGTGAACATTGTTGTCCTCAAAGGAGTGTCCTTTGTCTTTGAGGTGGAGGTGAACAGCTGAGTCTTGTCCTGAGGAGGTGGCTCTCCTGTGCTGAGCCATTCTCCTGTGGAGTGGTTGTTTAGTTTCTCCAGTGTACAGATCAGAGCATTCCTCACTGCACTGGACTGCATATATGATATTGCTGTGTTTCTCCCTGGGAGTTTTATCCTTTGGGTGTACCAGTTTCTGTCTCAGGATTGTCCTCCAGTGGAGACTGCAACTTTAACACAGCGCCTTGGACGAAAAGCAGACTTGCAGAATGAAAGGCAGCATTTCGGAATGAAAAGCATTCCAGAATGAAATTCAAATTTCCGGAATGAAAGGCAGTAATCCAGAATAAGTGGCAGCATTCCAGAATAGACATCAGTATTCTGGAATGATAGGCAGAATTCCCGAATAACACTCTGTATAGTGGAACAGAAGTCAGCAAGACATCATTCTGGAATGAAAAGCATCCCAGAATGGAAGAAAGCATTCCCAAATGAAAGGCAGAAATCTAGAATGAGAGCATCCTGGAATAGACATCCATCCACCCACTCCAGAATGATAGGCAGGATTCTGGAATGGTAGACAAAATTCTGGGATTAAACCCCTAACCCAACAGCGGCCTGTGATGTCATGGAAGCGTGCGTTCCAAAATGGAAGGCAACATTCCAGGACAAAAGTCAGCATAACAGAATGAAAAGCAGATTTGCGGAATGAAAGACACCATTCCAGAATGAAAAGCAGTCCATAATGAAAGACAAAATTTTGGAGCGAAATGCAGAAATCGAGAATAAACAGTAGCATTCCAGTATAGACATCAGTATTCCGGAATGATAGGCAGAATTCCCGAATAACATCATAACATCATTTAATCAATAGGGCTCGACCGATTAGCTCGATCCCCATACGGCCAATCTGTGTTTTCATTGTTGAAGCGTGGACATGCCTGTTTCACTTACTGTGTGCTGGTTGGTACATTGGACTCAAGGATTGGTTTTTGAAGACACTCCTCCAAGTGGTGTCTTCAGTTCTGCTACTATTCTGGTTGGGAATCTGAGTTTTATGTGTTCAGGATCTCTGTGGGTGGATCTTGCAGGAAATCAGACTTTTAATCTGAGGGCCCAGGGTTCAAGTCCCTGTTCAGGAGCAACACTATATATTCCTAACCAGAAATCTTTGTACATATCTTTACCAATGTCAAACTAAGAAAAACATGTGCTTTGTGTTGTTCTTCCACCAACTGAAACATGAAAAGCAAGAAGTCACATGTGGCTCGTTGGTCTAGGGGTATGATTCTCGCTTAGGGTGCGAGAGGTCCCGGGTTCAAATCCCGGACGAGCCCTTATCTTTGAAATTCTGTAGATTAGATAGTCTGTCTCATGTTTACATTTACAGGAATAATCTTCAACCCAAATAGGTTCATATTCCAATTTAGACCCTGTAAACAGCAGTCTGCTCAAACTCCTAGAAGCAAGGCGTCTGGACTTGTAGAGTTTTCTAGAAAGCTTGCTTCAATCTTCTCTACGTATGATGACCTGGATGACTGAGAATATTCATCAACATCATTCTAGAACTGATATTGTTTCTTCAAGAGAAAAAGTCTTTGCACTGAGGACTAACGTCGGAAGTAAAGGCTGCACGTAGACATTTTAAGCCAATGATCCCCTCGGCAATAATAAGGAATGTCAACTCACTACTGAATAAGATGGATGAGCTGTTTGCGCTGAACAATCAACAGAGTTACCGTGAGTTCAGCTTATACATCTTCACAGAGATGTGGCTCACTGATATGAGACTGGATGCTAACGTGGATCTACCAGGCTTTACTGCTGTGAGAGCCGACAGAGACATGAACGCTTGCGGGAAGAGCAGAGGTTCATCATATATGTGAATGAACGCCCAGGACATGTCTCAGTGAAAAAGGTACTGTGTTGTCAGGACTTGGAACTGTTAGCCTGCGGCCATATTACTTGCCGAGGGAGCTAAGTCACGTGATCGTGCTCTGTGTTTACGCCCCACCGAGCGCGGACGCATCAGCTGCCTATGAGAAGATACACACAGTAACAGCAAGACTGCAGACAAAGCACCCCGAGGCGTTTATGGTTCTGGTTCACCTGCAGCCACAGTACACCCCCTGGTCAAAAGGATGTCTAAAACCACACGTTCAATCAGGAAGTGGTCACCTGAGGCAGAGGATGGTCTGAGGGACTGCTTTGACACCACTGACTGTGATGTAATGCTAAAAACACATGTTGAGGACATAGGGGAGCAGACTCACTGCACTCAAAAAACTGATTCAAGCCCCTCTTAGAGGTGACACATTATTATTTTGTTTGTCTTATGAAAATGTTATTAATTCCAACAATACCCAAATATGTTTAGCAGATGTAACATAAATATATATTTGCTTTGACTCCCGTGGCCCTCTCAAACCGAATGAGTTCAACTAGCAGAGCAAGAGCATGAGCAGGAGATCAGCCTCTGTCCTACCCGCCATCTGCCTCTGCTTGAAACTACTGTTGGTAAGTTTTCTGTCTTCTATTCAATAAGTTTATTATCTTTATGTGAAACAATGTGCATGCCTTAAGATAAATGGACCTTGAGTTTAGGAAGAAATGTCAGTCATTGTTCATGTGAGCTACCCAAGGTCCCCACTGTCTCATGTTTGTATATTTGACTCATTTTCACAGCACTTCATTAGTTTGTTATCATAATCAGCCACCATGTACAGGTGCACCATGTACAGGTGCAGGGAGCTTGGAAATTGGTTAAAACCGAGGGGTCTAGGCCTTTCTTTTTTTTAAAGAGGCTGCACCGTGGCATGTTTAAAAGAGGATGGAACAGATCCAGAGCTCAGACACAGATTTATAAATTGTAAGCTAAAAGTGTCAACTGTGCAGAAGACCTCTTTAAAAAGACGGGATGGAATGCTGTCAGATTGGCAAGTGGCAGGCCGTAAATTTTTAACAATCTCAGTGAGGTGAGATAGTGAGACAGGCTCAAATTTGTCAAAGACAGCAGAGCTGGGAGAAGAGCTGAGGGGTCCTGGGCAGACTGCGAGAGCGGGTGTCTAAATGCTAAAATTTTACCAATACAAAATTCATTAAAAGCCTTGCACAGAGTAGGAGACGGCTCAATACAGACAGCATCACATGGATTCACCAGAGAATCAAACACATTAAAAAGAACCTGAGGCTTATGAGCATTTGCAGACACAAGTGGGGAGAAATATTCTGTCTTTGCAGCTTTAACAGCCTGCTGGTATGATGTGAGATCGTTTTGGAGGAGATCCCACAAAATTTTAGGTTTGTCCTTTTTCCATCTCCTCTCTGCCTGCCTAGATGCGCGTCTGAGCACACGAGTGGACTCGTTGAGCCAAGGCTCTTTCTGCAGCCTTACAGGCTTGAGAGTCATGGACGCGATTGAATCCAAAATCACGTCCCCACTGTCTCATGTTTGTATATTTTACTCTTTTTCACAGCACTTCATTCAGTTTGTTATCGTAATCAGCCACCATGTACAGGTGCATCTCCATAAATGAGAATATTGTGGAAAAGTTCAATATTATAAACTAATGATGTCACACTGTGATCAGATGATGAACTCAAAACACCTGCAAAGCAGACACAATCATGGGGAAGACTGCCGACTGGACAGATGTTGAATAAATAAAAAATAGTCAGCATGGTTATCCTTAGGAGCAATAATGGGAATATGACTCCCATCCATCCCCCTGCACACTGAGGGAACCCATCAAGACAGACAGTTATCAGGACCGTTACCTGGATCAGAGCCTCAATCTCACAGGTGACTGTGCCAAAGAAAAGAGGAGGAAGATGGTCTCAGGTTCTGAGGGCGACTCCAAACTGGCGTAGTAGTGTAGTAGTAGACCCACTAAAGGTTCTAGCAGTGGAAGTGAGTTGTAGATAAACTACAGATACAGGTTGGTGAAGAGGTTTCATACCTGTATACCTCAACCACGAAGGGACTCGAACCCTCAATCTTCTGATCCGAAGTCAGACGCCTTATCCATTAGGCCACGTGGTCTAGCATGTCACATAAAATTTTCTTGGCAGGTCCTGTAGAAACTGTTGTCTCTTCAAATTAAATGTACTGAATGTCGATCTATAGGAGCCAACTACCAAAGTCTTTATGTGTGGAGACATTTACAGACAGCAAAGGATAAGTTAGGAAAGATATATTCATGATTGTGACGGCCACAGGGCCTAGTGCTTGTTGTGTTTGTTCCACTCTGGTTGCAGGGTTCCATCAGGGTGGAGCTGTGTTGATTGCAGAGGCAGAACCCCTGGCCAGTGTTCTGAATGAAGTATTTAGCTCCACCTGATCCTGCACTGCAGTCTCTTCTCTTCTCCTGCATTCACCACCTGCCTCCTGTGTGCTCGGCCGTCTCAGTGTTCGTTTTGGTTGTTTTGCTTTGGTCAAATAAATGAATTGCTTTATTTAATTTAATAGCATGTGTCCGACTATTATTGTGATCAGAACGAGCGGGTCATAACACTGATAAAATAAATTCAGCTTCGATTCAGCTCAGTGTCTGGATCTAGCCCAGATCTCTCCTGGTTGGAGGAGTGCTAGGAGGCTCCTGCAGCCCCCCCCCCCCCCCCCCATTGCCTACACACGTTTGACTTCAATTATTTTTTGGGATTTTCCTTCCTGTTTGTTTCCTGTGCACCTAGCATCAGGGCCACCAGTGTGTTTACAAGCATGGACAATTGAAACAGTGTTTATTATTGAACTGCAGTATGATCATGATGGATATGAACGGCCATTTATAATAGTGGGGTTTTGTTAACTGTTTGTCTTTTGTCTGTGTCATTTAAATATATATGGTACTTCAGCAAATTTTCATCTCCCTGTCTCTATTTGACTCACTCCCAGAGCTGCTCCTACACTTCTGAGCCACTAGTCCAACTCAATACTTCCAGATTTGTAGAGATCATATACATGCTACACAACTCAATGTGTGAGTAATCCAAGTATTCATTTTTCCAGCCTCATAATGTGTTTTTTTAAGCACATTTTTGTTCAGGCTGTGGGTCATGTTTCCTGTTGATGAAGATTCTCAGTCATCCAGGTCATCATACGTAGAGAAGATTGAAGCAAGGACTTGTAGAGTTTTCGTTCAAAGTCCGCACTGCGCACTGCAAAGTCCGCACTGCAGAGTCCGCACTGCAAAGTCCGCACTGCGCACTGCAAAGTCCGCACTCAAAGTCCGCACTGCGCACTGCAAAGTCCGCACTGCAAAGTCCGCACTGCACACTGCAAAGGCTGCACTGGTCCGCACTGAGCACTGCAAAGGCAGCACTGCGCACTGCAGAGGCCCCACCAGGGCACACAGTGCAGAGCTGGAGGAGGTGTGTGTAAGAAGGCCACCCATTCACCCCGAACAAGGGTGTGTAAAAACTGCGCTGGATTGGGATGAGTCTGAATAGAACTTTGTTAGCTTTGTAAAGCTATGCAAAGTCCGCACTGCGCACTGCAAAGTCCGCACTGCGCACTGCAAAGGGTGCACTGCAAAGGCCGCACTGCAAAGTTTCACTTTGCAGTGCAGCCTTTGCAGTGTGCAGTGAATTTTCCTCAGTCTTTGAAGGAGATCTTGTTTCTGTCACAGCATTTGCCTTAAACATAAGCATCTTGTTTGAAGACAAACTTTGACAAACATTGAAGGCCAGTTTTTGGAGTAGTTGTTTGGTTTCTCCATTGTACAGAACAGAGCATGCCTCACTGCACTGGACTGCATATATCCAGGGGTGGCAGTAAAAAAAAAGCAGCTTCCCTGAGGGGAAACTCAGTGATGCTGTAACCTCTGTTATGCTGACTTTAAAAAAAAAAAATAAATACTTTAAAGCCACTGCTTTGTGGCTTTGGTGCACAATGGATAGCGCATTGGACTTCTAGTTAAACACAGGAGAAGTGATTCAAAGGTTGTCGGTTTTGAGTCCCACCAGAAGTGCTTTTTAACTTCCTGTGGCGCCGTCCTTCAGGGTGGATACCTGTTGAAGCAGCTCTCGTCCTGAGAGCTAGAAAAAAAATGAAATGTTCCTTTCAGTTGGATGAATCGACAGAGCAGAGCATCTCCAGTGCTGCTCAGTTTATAGTTTTGGTGTGCTATCCCTGGAAAGGCGATATTTTGGAAGACTTTCTGTTCTGCAAGTTATTGCGCAGATAAAGTCTGTCAATCCAGAGATTAAAGCTGCTCACTGTATGCTGCTGAACATGAGGCACTGCTGGATCACTCTGAGGTGCGATAGGTGTTGCAATGGCTGCAGCACAGCGCTCAATCAGAGGGGAAGAAGAAGGAGCAACATCACTGGAGAGCAGACTGGAGAAGAAGGCAGCGTGGTCAGAGCAGTCAGAAACAGGTGCTGCAGGGTTTCAGCCTTTCTCTGACACACAGGACACAACCTGGTTCAGACCATGTGCTTCATCTGGTGCAGAATGATACAGCTGTAAATCCCTCTGTGCCTCATCTTGAAATCTGTGTCAACACGTGCTGTCTCAACAAGTCTTTAGACCGAGGTGACATTCATGATCAGTATTGAGTATTGTGGTGTATGAGATGAGGGTAATATGTTAAGCTAGTTGTGTAACGACTGTTTAGAAGCTGTGTTCAGCAGTGTCCTCAATCAGCTGTGGATCAGCCATGGTCACAGACATTCACATGTTGTCATCAACTAAATTAGCTGTCAGTGTTCCAGCAGCTCTTTGATGCTAAGTGAGTGCTCTACCATTTGAGCTAATCCCCCTTGCTGGCACGTGCCAATGCCAAACATTGCGCCTTGTCCTGCTGCAATATGGAGCCATATCTGGGTCATACATTGTCAGCCATGCTGCTACAGTCCTTGTGTGGTGCACCCAAATATGTGCAACCACATTTGGTATTTTGAGAATCAAAAAGCAGGTAAAAACTTGATTTTGTTGATACTTTAACAGTGCTGTAATACTTTAATAAGTAATAAGATCATTATTTTGCATTTATAAAAGGTATGCCTGTGCGAATATGAGTGAATTAAGTGTTATAATGGTAAGTGGAACCTTTGGCATTGTCATTGTCACTCCTCAGTTGTCTACTGCGGACCAACTTCCTGTTTCCTGTTAGAAGCAACCCGGAGAACGAAGCGAGTGCTACAGTGTTTCTTTTGCTAACATTCTATTATTCTCAGGTCAGTGTTTGGTTAAAAATGGTCACGAATGAAAGCCTTAAGCTTCGTATTGATTCTGTATTCGCTGACAGTGATTTCATAATGATTTGGGTAACTTTGAGTAACTTTAAAAATAGTTTGTAGAAGCTAACGATGCAGCTAATTGGAAGGTAGCAGTGGTATAGCCAAGCTGTGGGTAATCTCGCGCTACTTCGAGTAATTATCGCGCTGAAATGCTCCGCTGTAATTTGTATCAAGTATATGTATATAGCACACTTACGTCGCTCCAATTGAATGTATAAGTCTCCTGATGTGTTGATGTGTGATTATAAGATAGAGTTGCATTATTTGTTCAGTGTTAAATGTAATGTTTGATGAAAGAATGAAATATTATTGGGTTTATTTTGGTGCAATGTCCAAGTCTGTATAAACTTGTATGTTTATTTAGTGAGAAATACTGTTATACTGTTTGGTGGGGAAACATGGTTTATATGTGGTTACAGACCTGCTGGAAAAACGGAGGTGGTGGCCTCAGACATCATCTTTCTACCACATACAATGCAGTGATTTCATCCATTCCAGGAAGTTTGCACATACTCACAGCAAGAACAAAGGGCTGTCAACCAGTCCCCCTCCGGCAGTCTCACAGTGGTTAGCCAGTCGTTAGACACACCTGGCCCAGGCAGCCAGAACATCACAGGTAACTATGGAAACATTTAGTGCTATTGTTTTACCCAGACCCACCGACTGAGGTCCTCCACCACATATAAACCATGTTTCCCACCAACAGGTAGAACTGATGAAGCTGCTTGGATGAGCAGCGAAACGTCTTCACGAAAACTCTACAAGTCCAGACGCCTTGCTTCAATCTTCTCTACGTATGATGACCTGGATGACTGAGAATCTTCATCAACAGGAAACATGACCCACAGCCTGAACAAAATGTGCTTAAAAATACACATTATGAGGCTGGAAAAAGAGAAAGACTTCATGAGGATGTTTTAATGGAGATGTATCTCACCCAGTCTCTCATGAAGGAATGTGATTTTAAGTTTCACAAGGTGCCTGGATATATACAGCATTACCAGGTTGATCCATTTGGAGTACATATGTACACAGAGACTGGAGTAAGCATCCTCATGCGGGAAAAAAATGTGGCTGTATATCTAGATGCTACAGGGAATGTGGTATCCAAGGTCCCTAATCAAAGTAAACGACTGCTATACTATGCCCTAACCCTTCCAGGTTGTGGTCAAAATGCACCCCCCTCCCAGTCTGTGAAATGATGACCAATGAACACTCCATCCTACTTTCTGGCTACAGTAGGATGGAGTGAAAAGTATCACAATACACTCAGAAAAGTATCACAATACACAACCCTGAACGTAAAACACACATGTGTTTAAGAGCATCTTGGAGGAAGTACAGACAGAAATGGAAGAGGATTCAGAGACCTCACTTCCTGAAGACATTCCCTACTTCTGTCCTGCAGTCCTTGATGCTCTCTTTGACAACTGCCTTGGCATATTTCCCCTTTGGAGTGGTCTCATGTGAAAAGGGATGCATGTGACCAAACAACAAATCACAACCAAAACCAGAGACACAAACTGCCACATGGAGAGATGGTTTGGAATAGTTAAACACTGTATTTTGAAAAAGCAGAGGTGCCTGAGGCCAGCAGCATTTGTTAGAATAATGTATGGGTCCTTACAGGGAAGATACAGAGAGCATATCATGTATCATAACTCTGAAAACCTGCTCATTGAAACTATGCTCAATTATGCTATGCTTATATATCATAGCATAAAACACAGGACAGGAGAAGAGCAAGCAGAGAGCAGAGCAGCAACAGAGAATTTGGGTGTAGCTGTTTTTCCTCTGTCCCCTTGGAGCTGTGACTTGTGCAATATGTCACACTAAATAAAGACATTTTTGTGACTGTATTTATGTATTTGTTTCTATTTGTTGTATAAATGTTGTACATTATATACATAAGCTGCATATACACAATACACCCAGTAGGCATATTATGTCAGATTTGGACAAACTTACGTTTGTATTTAAACATCTTTGTTTTCTAACCAGTCCAGTGTACATGAGCACCTCACCTATGGATACAGGGATAGGCTCCAGCCCCCAGTGACCCTGACGAAGCAGGTTCAGATGATGGATAGATGGATGTTGTCCACCAGGAATTAATCGTGGAAGGATGCTGGTGAAATTATTAATAGTCTGACACACTCAAACCAATAATTCAGACTATTAGATATAAAACGAGTCCAGTGTTACCATATATTGCTTTGCAGCAATCAAACTAATAAGATAATGATGTCACGTTGATACAAAGTCAGGCACAAGATTCAAAGGTAAGTAAAGGATCCTATGGAGAGGCTCCTTCCATGCCAACTGTCAGCAGCCAAGCTAGTCGGCCTATATAGGCTGCTTGTTTCTGAGTCTCTTCTGCCACCTGCTGGTCATATAGAATAACAGCATCATTTCTTTAGTTTAATCGTCACAATTTAGTGCATGTATTTGTAAAATGTTTAAGACACTTCAGGTTATTACTTTGATGATTATAAAAAGAAGAAGCAAACATGGTGTCCGTTAGGACAGCATGTGTAAAGACTGACTTGATGTTTCTATAGTTTAGCCTAATTAAAGTTACAGTACACGGTATTATTTGGCTGATGATACATTGTTGTCAAATCTGCAGATCAGATCTGATGCCAGGTGTCACACAGGTGTCTTAATTAGGGCTTAATTAGGCAGCCAGGGCTGTTACCATGGTGACAAGCTGACACACAGAGGCATACAAACTATATACTACTAAACTACTACTACTACTTTTCCACATTCAAATCACACAGTCTGTGTTTTTTATAGTCTTATGGTTTTATTCCAGCCTCTGACCTTTCATATGGTTTATTCACAGACTATTCTTTAAGGTCATGACTTCATACTGCTCTTGTCATTCAGCTGTTTGTTTTTCATTAGTGGGCCAATGCACTAGAGCCCTGTCGCACTGTTCTAGTGCATTGTTCCACTATTGTTATTGCTCATACTTCTTTATTATTCTCCTTCTTCCAGACACATTTTCGGCGCGTAACTAGCCCCACAGCTTTGACGTGAGCGACCTGAAACTTTTACAGGACGTCCGGCTATATCGGGACACCTGTGCTATTTTTCCCAATTCGACGTACGGTTTTCGCATAATTTGCAAAAAACACGTGGGCGAATGACATAGACGGTGACTGGGAGAGAGAGAGAGAAATGCAAAAATCACAAAAAGCGCAGGTGGAGTCCTGCTCTCTGTGACTTATGACTTAAATGTAACGCCACTCCAAGTGGAAAAAAAACGCGCGACAGGGTGGAATGTACCATATTCCAAGAGGGAGCGGGGAGGGGCACTAAGCCTAAATACGTTTAATTTGCATTTTTACAAATTATATTCACGTAAATAAGGTCATATTGCTTCATAATATACCGGCATATCTGGATAATTGATAAATAGTAAGTGGTTTCTGTTGTTATAAGACATGGAATTGTGGTACGTACCTTCATCATGACGTGTCAGCAGGTCGGCTTCATGCAGAGCAGGCAGCTAGCTGCTAGCTAAGGCTAAAAACAGGGAATGATTTGGCGCTGTGTTATCTGCTTTGTGTTTGTAGCTCTCACTCTCAAGTCTTCATTGAGTCATATAAATACTGCTCATAGTCGTAGTCCGGACTTTGTTTGTGGAATTGATGGATGCACCAAAGAATATGGAGTCTACAACTCACTATGGTCACATTCGAAGAAACCACCGCGAACACCTTGAACATGGCAGCAACCATTCACAGGGAGAGAAGACAACAGCAGCTTCATCAGGTGAACAGAACCGTGTGGGCATACAGTCCAGCTGAGCGACGGGGGGAAACCAGTGAGCGAACGGATGAAGCAGTGCTGGAAACAGGGTCATGTCTTCCTGTAGACTCTCTGCATCAAGTCAGTCAGAGGTGAGTCCTGTCCAGTTTAATAACAGCATCATGTTTTGTGTGGAGGAACAGTGATTTTCTTTTTAAGGAGGACATCAGGTGTAACCGTCTGACCAGACAAGCTACTGCTGTTATGTTGACTGCAAGAGAAAGCACCATCTTTCACAGGTCTGTCTACATACAACATTATTACATCTGTTTTGATTTGTGGCTCTGTTGATTATCTGCATGTCAAGGACAAGCCTAACTCTCACTGAATGGTGCACATCTGGGCTGATGCCTGCAATTGAAAACATTGTGTTTCAAATATTGTGTATATATATTGAAAATAAAAAATACATTTACAGTGACCCTATTAGTCAATGAGCTGCAGCATATTTCTCTATGAGATGTGATGTTTAATAATTCCTTGTATTTGCTCTCTGCTATCTAATTAGGATTTGAATGTACTTTGAATGCCTTAATAATGAGTTAAATAGCATCATTGTTTGGATGTTAATATAATACACTTTGTAATAGAGATTGCATGCTAATAAATTAAAAACATGGACTGCTTGTATTTAATTTGCTCTTATTCTTGTCTGTTCTGCAGAGGTTGTGAATGATGTCTTGGCAGCAATGCAGCGATATCAAGCTCTGTTGGTGACTAGTCTGAGGAGTCAGCTACAAACTGTATTTCAACATCAGGGAAGTGAACTTGAAAAGGAAGCGTTGGCAGTATTGGACCGGATTGAGGATCCATTCACATCTGTTTGGACAGCATACAGGCAGGACAATGTGATTAAGAACAATGTCAAGTGTGTGGAGTCAGAGGAGCTTTCTGTTGGCTATACCGCCTGCTGCAGAAAAAAGGGACAAAAAGGGTTCTTGCCACAGTTCCTGAATGTTTTCATTACATACCTCTGATTACAAGTTCAGAACAGTTATTGTCCCATCCAATGTGTTAGAACTGATAGATGAGCCACAAAAAACAGAAGTGGCTCTCTCTATGACATCATAGATGGAGAGCTCATGAAATCACAGCCTTTATTTCAGCCCCACCTTCTGCTTTACAGATCATTATTTGAAATCTGCAATGCACTTGGAATCTCATGCTTCCCAGAATAAGTTGCTGATGTTTTATTATACATTAGGAAACATTCATCCAAAATATGGATCAAAACCTGCTGCAATCCGTCTACTGGCTGTTGCAAAGAAGAGTGAGTTGTCTGATTGTGGAGTGGATGGAATTTTGGGCAGGTTGTATGAGGACTTGAAAATGCTATATGATGGTGTTTATATTCAGACTGCAGCTGGTGAACGTGAAATATCTGGAGCATTAGTGTCGATATGTGGAGACAACATGAGCTTTGTGGATTTAAAGAGGCTGTTGGTTCAGCCTAGAGTAAGTGCCGGCAGTGTGAAGTGTCATTTAAGGACACGCAATGTATTTTGACCAAGACAACTTTGAACTAAGGACACTAGAAAGACATGTTCGGCAGTGCAGTGACATTGAGAAGCAAATACAGAGGATCTTAGGAACAGTTTAAAGACTACATTTGGCATCAACAGGAAGAGCAAGCTGGTAGAATTTCCAGCCTTTAACTTGATTGAACAAACACCTCAGGATATGATGCATGTAATTCTTGAAGGCATTGCTCCATCAGAAATAAAGTGTGTGTTAAACATTCAGTTCTTTTAGGTCAACTAGACTTGGATGCCCTCAATACTGCATTAACTGGATTTCCCTACTCTCCGCTTGATGTCAGAGACAAACCAAGCCCTATAGCTTACAGCACATTAGCTTCAAGTGACAGTAAACTGAAGCAATCCTCAGGCCAAATGACTGTTCATTTATTATTGATACAGCTAAAGATACTGAGTTCTACAAATTCATCCTTGAACTCATAGAAGTGTTCAGATGGTGTTTGCTCCTGTCATTGGTTCTACAGACAATTAGCAGGTTAAAGAAGACCTGAACAGCATTTAAAACATCTGAAATGTCTTTTCCCTGATAAACAATATTATATCTGATTCATGCTCCATCGCAGATAGGACTCCTGGGACCGATGGTCCGTCACATGTGCATGAGGTTTGAATCAATACATTGTTTTTTCAGTGGGCTGCAAAGGTCTTTAGTAAGGCATAATCAAATGTATGAGTGTTGTCAAATGTAAGTCATCCTGAACACCCAATAGTTTTTCAATGAGTGTGCATCGGGACCAACTTCTGAAATAGCAGCATGTCATATTTGAAAGAAAAACAAGGGCTTTCCTCGGAAATGATGACACAAACAATGCAGTTGTCTGTTGAATGGATTCATCTAAATGGTAATAAATATGTACGGAGAAGACATTACTTGTAACTTAAATTGAGGGAGTTGTGTGAATGGTCTTACTCTTATAATAAGTCTTGTTGCTCCACTGGATTTATTATAAAAACATGTTTTCATCTGTTCTGGTTCTTTTTACCTCAAAATTAGCTGAATATCAAGAAAAACTTACCATACCTTCCTAAAATGAGATATAAAATCTAATGTAGAACAAGCTTGATGAGATAATATTCTTTCTGGACAAACATTAAGACCTCATTTCCTTGATACAAGGCTTTTTTTACTTTCCTGAATTCCTTTTTTTGCAGTGTAAGAAGGTATATATATACTATATATATATTATATAGATATATATATATATATATATATATATATATAGGGTATAGCTGTATACAGAACACAATATGGCTGCATGAATATAAGATTGGGACGACATGTTGCCACACAAGTGGCTGGCCTAGATGTAAGTATTTACCATAACTCAACAACACGCTTTCATACCGATGAAGTGTGATGGGATCATTCCACACGGCACACCTGATGAAGGGTTCAGAGCTCCAGTGAACAGCTACCAAATGTAAATGTAGCACTCAGAACCACCTCCAGGACTTTGATCTGCTGGATTAGTCATGGAGGAACCAGGAAACAGGACTCACCTGGACATGCAGCTGCTTGTCAGCCCTTTGTTCCATTATATATGAGCCAGCAGAAATGTGTGTGTATGAAAATGTCTACAGCTCCCGAATGGTTAATGCCACACTTTTGTCCAAACACTTGAATTAAAGCAGAAAGTCTGGACTTCACTCACATCTTGACTGTTTCATTTCAGCTTCAATCAGGAGGACTTCTCTGGCCTCCAGAGCTCAGCTCTGTCCTCTGGTTCCAGCCTTGGTCCTCCACTCACTGTGATCCTTTGTTGTACCAGGTGTAGTTTGGTGGCTACACATGTGTTCAGAAACTGTTCTGTTGTAGCAGCTGAGCTTTACTCCAATCCACCGTCACCACAAACACTTCCCCCTCTCTGTTCTTCTTCTTCCTCTGCCTCTTCTTCTTCTTCTGTGGTGTTTTCTGGCAGCTGACATCCACACAGTGACATTTCTGCCTCCTCCTGTCTTCAGTCAGACTGTTTCTCTCTACAGTCTGTAGAGAGAAGCTGACATTGTTGCACTGATTAACCTCAACCACACACACCTGTGTGAGCCGCACCATCATTCTAACAGTTCCATTGTTACACTGAGTGACAGCAAAGCAGTGAGCCCCCCTGCTGGTGATCAGCTGCATGTACCAGAAGCAGACAGAGATTTCTGATATGATGTTAAAGGTGTCACAGAGGAGGATCCGACTGTCTGACCTCTGATTCTTCTGTCAGCATCAGACACATCACAGTTTGATCAGTTTTCAGATCACACACAGCAGCATCAGTAACACTGAGCAGACATTACACACTCCATCAAACACACACACACACTGCTCACTATAACAGGGATAATAAGGTAAAGTTCGTTACAATAAATTCACATTTCACATTGTTATTATCACTTCACACCATGGCACAGTATATATGGCAGAGAGTTAAAGGTGGAATATGTAGTCAGAGTAATACCAAATATTGACACTAGGTGGCAGCACTCAGCCTCCATCCCTGCTGCACTACCAGCACCACTCTCAGTGCTTTTTGTTTCCATTGACTGTACAACATGATTCAATCCATGTTATTTATATGACAAACTATGTGTAGTGTTTCTATGTGTGTAGCTGACATGTTGCTCAGCTTCCATTGGACACATATACTAGATGGAAGCTGCAGCAGGATTGGCTGATGACTGATCACAGGTGTGAACAATCAGCCGGTGACGAGTGGAGCAGGAGCAGCTGCCCATGCTGCAGAGACACAAACAGCAGCAGCACTCTGTGACCCATGTCCACTCTGTGTGTCCTCCCTGACAGTCTGGAAACTGAGAGGAGACAGAACATTATCATACATGTTGCATAAGTAAAGTCACATGACATGCACCACTGTAAATAAAGGAAACCACATATTTTTAAGACACTTAGAGCACAGAGCCCAAGAAATAATATAATCTAAAGCTCACAAGACACAAGACGAACAGAACAGAACAGAACAAATACTTTATTTATCCCAAACTGGGAAATGTTTTCTATTGCAGCAGCAATGTACAGGGTCAGTATCATCCTATCTGCTGGTAAAAGTCTTTCTCCCGTCGGGGAATCGAACCCCGGTCTTCCACGTGACAGGCGGAGATACTATCCACTATACTAACGAGGAATGCTGACAACCACCATCTGTCATAGCAGCAGCCACCTGGTGCGGTCATGTGTCAGCTGGGGTGTGACGGAGTGGCTACGTCAGTAACTGTGGGCAGACTGCAGGTGTGTGTGCACCCAGACACACACAGGTCCCAGCTGAGAGCAGCCGGACCTTCCTGTCCTCCTGTCCATCGCTGTCCAAGGTGAACCGACACCACCAGACCACTAGGGCCATTATTTATTTAGCAGGAAAGAAGAAGATGCTCTGCAGCATTCAGGTGTGTTAACACAGTGCAGAGAGAGGAAGACATGAACAATGGTGTCAGAGCAGCAGCTGTTGCTGCATCAACCTGGAAATCCAAACTGTTTATATATATGCACAAACTGTACGTTCATAAGTCACATGACATTGCACACTGTAAATAAAAAGGAAACCACATATTTTTAAGACTCTTAGAACACAGACAGAAGTATGAATTATATATGGTTACAATCAAAAATAACTGAATGCAAATAAATGATTTTGTGGAATTTAAATCAAAACCTAAAAACACCAGAATCAGCAAATCACATGTTTGCATTACAGTGGTCCCTCCTA